>NC_079464.1:18945731-19248761 GCF_026250575.1 Diorhabda carinulata
ATGCCCTTTATGTCCAATACACCCTTCCCTTTTGGTGTACGTATGGGTGACTCAATTTGAGCGAATATTCAAACTACAAAACAGACTCGTGAGATATTTACTTAACCTAAACAGTGAGATTCACCACCAGGACATCTTTAGAAGACTCTTCTTTCGTTATTGATACTCGTATTTGAATTTTGCCTAATCCTTAAGCACGCTTCTCGTGTATTAGATAGATCACTTAGAAATCAAATCAATTTTCCTGTATTTTGAAAAAATTTGTAGTTATATTTACTATCTACTATACTATAGTTATATCTACTATATAAACGACTTGTATTCTAATGTTATAGTCCAGGAAATAACGGCTTTTTTTATTTTAAAGAAATACATTCCAATTGGGTTTGATACTGTATGTTGTAGTCACGTTCCAAATGATGAAACCAACAGTTAGTCAGTTAAAAACAAAAAACAAACGTCAATCATGCGGTAGACGGAAGATGAAACGTCAGTCGAGCTTCATGTCCAATGGGAGTTAGACACTAATTTGAGACTACGCCCGGAATTTTTTATCTGTTGACTGACGGTTTCGTATGTAATTATCAAAAAAAACTCATCCAAGTATCCAGAATCGTTTCGCTTTAAATTTTCACCTACCACACGATTATATTGAAAGCTACTACTATGTGAGGTGATGAATTTATTTGTGAAAAAACTAATGCCGATTCTGTGAGTAGAACATCATGAAAAACAAAAAATAAAACCTCCTGCCGAATCTATCAAATCCGCAACGCGGCACTATAATCGTTTTCGACATTCTGGCCGGTCTCCAAGCATCAGGTTCATTCCGACTGCATTAGAATCAGCTTTTCACTCTTTTTATTATAAACTGTATGTTACGTGGAAAACGGATCAAAGGGTTGACCGGCTCATTTGTTATTATTGGGGTAAACTGTTTTGTTGTCGACTTAACAAAAACAACGTTGTAGAAATATTGAATTGATTTGATAATATTGTTAAATATATTGATCTCTACAATTATTTATGGTAAGAATTGGTTAAATTATAGGCTATTCAAACAAAATCCGCTAAAAATGAACGATTTATGTAATTCAAATATCTACGGCGAAGAGCTCTAGCCCCGTAGGCATCGAAGAAATTACATTCTGAACGTACTCCACCAACATGGCATCTCAATCTTCTCGAAGAGCGATTTGGAGCTAATTTGAGACACCAGGAAGAGGATGTGCTGTATTAGATCCATATCGGAAGATTATGCAGGCCGCCAGTCCAGAACTGTGATTCCCAATCGCTCCAAATATTCAATAAAAACTCTGGCGGTATATGGACGAACATTAAAATGAATTGGTCACCAATAAATTGAGTAAATGGGATCACAGCCTCTAGAAGGACTTCCTCGATGTACCTCTGAGCAATTTGAAACCTATTATTTATTAAAATCAATTCATTTCGGGCGTGTAAATTGATTCCACCTAAAACCATAACTAATCTCCTCAAAAAGAGGTGATTAGCTAATAGTACATTGAACAAATCGATACTCTCGTCTCGATCGGTAAATAATTAACTTTTCTCTTCGATGCCTTTCCAAGTGTTGGGGTCCTGACGTGGATCGCCATGCTCCCTGAGTTTTCGCCGCACATAAACGTGTATTTTGAACCTTTTCAAGCTTTTTCCCAACCTCAGGAGCCATTGAATATCAGTCTGTTAATACCATAAGCTCCGGCCTTTTTTGGCCAAGGTATCAGCTCGGGCTATGTTAACATTTGAAAAAACCATTAATGTGGACAAAAATAAAAAAAACATGTCTATTAATAAGAGAAAAGGTGGTTAATGAATCAAATCTGGGTTTTATGTAATTATTTACTAATACTGAAGGTATTAGTTCAATGGACATTTACTGTAATAACCAAAATACCCAAAAAATAAACAAATAGTTGAAAATTAGCTTTTAATAAGAAAAATATGAAATATCCCAAAAGTAGTTGAGCGAATTGTACATGTCTAGTGCAGTCCATGAGTTATTAATCTAGTCACAAATAGAAAAAAAATTGATTATCCTTTTTTTACTACACATTTTCAGATTGAAACTTTTATGCCAGTATATCGAAATGATGCATCTTTAGAGTTAAAATGTTTGTACACCACCTGTTTAATTTCATTGTCAGTGTTAAATCTTTCACCCTTTAACACAATCAATACCCTTACATGTGTAAAATATTGTAACCATCATATTTTTGTTGTTTTTTGTAACCTTTTTTCGTTACAGGCTTTTCATTTCAATTTAACTCCAAGTATTTACCACTCGTCATCGTTTAGTGATTCTCGTCTGCAGCAAACTTCACGACACGGTCTTCACAACATGACTGTATGGTGGTTAGAGTTCAAAGCAGCAAGTTTAAACTTTGTGTAGAGCTTGTTGAGATTTGCAAACGCACTCAAACTACCATAAGAGGTTCAGAAATTGTAGAACGTACTACGTACATCACATTTTTTTAATTACACACATTTTTGAGATATTATGTGCAGATGACTTATAAATTAACCAATTCTATTCAAATCTACAAGTAAGAAAAGAATCAGCAACGAGGACTTGAAATTTGAGTTCTGGATTGAAATTGTAAATAAAAGTGTTCAATTCCACATATTTGAAAAAGATATCTTCTACTAGAGAAGCCAAATAAAACTCTGATAATGTCAAACTAACAAACTCATACAAAAATCTAATGGTTGAGCTACACGTGAAGTATTCAGTCCTTTTTAAATTTGCCAAAGAGATAAAGTTGAAGAAAATTTACATGGATATTCCTATTCTATACGTTTGTTTACCAAATGAAATGGAAATTCTACCATTTTCACAGATTTATATGTGAGTTTCATGAAATTTGATCGACTTTTTCCATATCTCGCGGGTGTATGAAGATTTTACCATCAACAAATATTTTGTATCTAGAGAAATGTGTTAGAAAACCACGTTAATGAATAGAAACTGAAATAAGGAAACCGGGCCTGGGTGGTTATTCATTACCTTAAAAGAAAAGAGCACGCCACGGGTTTTTAATTAGTCATCTAGAGCTTTCAACACACCTACGTTGAAAAAGAGGAAAAGTATTTCATCA
Organism: Diorhabda carinulata; assembly: GCF_026250575.1. Classification (NCBI taxonomy): domain Eukaryota; kingdom Metazoa; phylum Arthropoda; class Insecta; order Coleoptera; family Chrysomelidae; genus Diorhabda; species Diorhabda carinulata. Next base: position 18,948,851 of record NC_079464.1, read on the forward strand.
CAAATAATGGTAACACTTTTAAAACGAATCTGAATCTATTTGTTTATATTAATTTGATTTATTACTTTCTATATAAAATTAGCTCTTTTAAGCATGCAAATATATTATCAGATCAAATGTTTAGAATTCTTTCTAATAAAAAATATAAAAAACGTGCATTTTTTTAAAATTTTCTGCTGATTTTGAAGATATTTAGTAAAAATTTTTCTCATTTGAATCCGTTCTTCATATATTACGATTGGAGGTTGCATAAAGATTGATATCGGCAATTCATAGAGGAATATTGGAAAATTGATATTGGAGAGTCTCAAGAATGGCTTAGGCAAATTAGATGTCTTCCAGTCACTAGTTTCCTGCTCGATCTTCAAGAATTTTCCTTATGCTTTTCCCAATTCTCGTTATTATCGCTAGATCATCATCGTATTCCAATATTTGGACGTCTTTAGTAATAATTTTACCTGTCAGCTTGCAGTCTAGTAATGTACCAAAAAGAGTTGATGATAGTCCTTCACCCTGTCCGACTCCACGTAATTACATGTGATTTACACCCCTAATAATTGTTTTTTGAATAAGATAGTGAATGAAAAAAGATATTTAGACTTTTTCACAAACGAATTGACAATTTTTTTAAAAGTTATAACTTTATCCATTCGTTGTGTTATGTTCTTACAACAAGATGGTTGTGCTGATGGTAAATAGGATGTGGAAGCTTTTTTATGTAGCCAGCCAGATCTCTAAACTTATCTTTATATAGGGCTAAATAGAAGGTTTCATTTATACTAATAGATCTACGACAAGACATGATATGCTACGACTAATTCGCAAGTACGTATAATTTTTGTTAAATTAGGGATTGAAGTTCAAAGAGCGTGATTTCTTCCCAAATAAACACTGGAAAGTATTAAGGATAAGTTTACTTCAGCATGTTCTTATTATTACAAGATTTTAAGAAAAAAAACCGGATACTAAAAGCAAACCAAAAAATTGTGGTAATGAATCCCATGACAACGTTTTGAATCATACGATATTAATCAAAAGTATTTTGTTTTCAGGGCCCCAAATCCACGAATATCGATTCAAATGACTTTAATTCATATAGGATTCGAATAAAGTTCAAAATAACGAGTAGCCTCATTTTTTTCTGGACCATAATTGCTTGTATGGTCTATTTATTGTATAGATTAGGTTCTAGCATAGACTTTTTGCAATTTCAAAGTGAATGTGTTGTCGTTTGATGGAATATCGATGAAAAAACTTTGTTATAATCCTAATTGCTTGGTAGAAGTTACTACTTAAATGATAAGTAGAAGATTTGATGATTATTTAGTTATTTAAGAGCAATCGATGAAATATCTTTTTTAAACAAAAACTTTTGGGAATTAATCGGTTAACTGATATCCATTTTCTTTAAAAACATTTCTTGAATTTGTACAAACGATTTTCGGTGGATGTGTTTCATATTCGTCAACTTTAATGTTAATACTATGTTTAAAAAATGATTTATACCGAAAAAATTCTCATAAACATGACACGCGAACGAATAACGTGTCAGAAAAATGTTATATAGTCCGGTTAATTTATACATTCGAAGTTACATAGTTTCACATCAAGCTGAAAATCAGTGAAATTGTTTAAAATACAATTTAATATGGAATTTGGGTGTTACCCGTCATTTCCAAGAATAGAAAAAATTTTATTCAAGGTCAAAGGTGATAAAAATGAGTTTTTCGCAATTTGTCGCAATTTTAAGCAAAATGATGAGCTTTATTAGAAAAATATCTCAGACAAAAATTGTAGATCATAAAATTATCTACAAAAAACGTATCAATACTTTTTTTCCTACGATTGACTGTTTCTGAGATATAATGATTCAAAAAGTTGTAAAAGTTGTCGTATTTAATGGTTTCAACATTTTCAGCAGTAAACTTTTCTTACAACATTGAAATGAATCGAGACTTGTTGTTAGTATTTATAAAAAATTATCAATTGACGAAGATGTTGCAAAAGTTCGACGATGATTTTCTGCAGCTTTGGTATTTCTCGTGCAATCATTATAACCATTAAATAGCCATTCGGTAAATCTGAAACCTAACTTTCACCAACTTTTACAAATTTTGAATCGTTATATCTCAGAAACGGTACCTCGTAAGAAAAAAGTATCAATACATTTTCTGTAGATAATTTTATGGTCTATAATTTTTGTCAGAAGTACTTTTATGATTGAACTCACCGTTTTTTTGACCTTTGAGCTTGAATAGAAATTTTTCCATTTAAGGAAATGATGTGGAGCATTCAAATTTCATTTTTTAATATATTCTGAACAATTTTACCGATTTTCAGCTTGATCGTAATTTATGTAGCTGCACTTTTATTTTTTGGACTAATTTGACCGGACTAATATTCAATCGGATTAAAAATTTGGAGACGAATGCGGGAATTACCAAAATGAATATTTATTATGTCATACTGTCACAAATGATAGACATACAGTGAAAAAAACACGGTTAAATCACAGTGGAATAATAATATACAGGAAAAGATGGAAGCCAGATTTTAACAGGTGTTGCATAGTTGCCACGATTCCGATTCTATACAGGATTTCTCTCACAGAAATTATGAATTGGATTTTTCCAAATTATTTAAACCACGTTTTCAAGATTGTTATAGGGTGAATTAATAACAAATAGCTGACGGACTGTATACAATTAAAAACAATGATAGTTGAACTTTAACTTCATGATTTTTTTATTGAAATTGATAATAAAAACTATATTTTTAGAAAACAAAAGATAATTTAGTTCCTTCACGTTATATTCTTCTCTAAATTACTCTAATAACAAGTTCGGTAATCCTTTTAAATGCAGTGAACGAACAAGAACACATTCGCTACGACACGGTGTGAAGAATGCTTCCTGATGACTTATATCCAACTTCAGTCACTTTGAGCGTGAACTTACGCCTGGATATCAGCGAAACCAAGAACTAAATTACCGCAGACGTTCCATTCCGCGTTTAATGGGCGTTAAGGCGAGATCGATCCTGATGGATAATGATGTTCGCTTGAATGTAAATCTAGCTTAACGAATGTAAATACTTTGAGGTAGTTCTCCGTTGAGAAAGGCGATATATTGGAAATTTTAGTAGTTGAAATGCGAAAAATTATAGATCGCGAATTTTGGATGAAGATGAATAAAGTATAGGATCGAATGAATATTAGTCCGGTCAAATTAGACCAGAAAATAAGAGTGAAACTACATAAATTCCCATCAAGCTGAAAATCATTAAAAATTTTTATAATACAATTGAAAATAAAGTTTGAATGTTCCGTATCATTTCTGTGTATGGAAAAAACTTTATTTAGGGTCAAAGTTAAAAAACATTAGTTTTTCGCGATTATCAGCAAAACGGTAAGTTTAATCATGGAAATATTTCGGGAAAAAATTGTAGATCATAAAATTGTCTACAAAAAATGTATCAATAGTTTTTCTCCTACGAGCCACCGTTTCTGAGATATAACGATTCAAAAATTGGTAAAAGTTAGGTTTCAGATTTACTGTCGTATTTAATGACTATAATGATTGCAAGAGAAATATCAAAGCTGCAGACCAACAGCGTCGAACTTAAGCAACACCTTCATCAATTGATATTTACTTATAAATACTCACAACAAATCTCGGTTCATTTCAATGTTATAAGAAAAGTTTACTACTGAAAATGGTAAAACCATTAAATACGATTATTTTAATCATTCTATCTCAGAAACGGTTGATCGTAGGAAAAAAAGTATTGACACATTTTTGGTAGATAATTTCATGGTCCACAATTTTTATCTAAGGTATTTTCATGATAAAACTCACCGTTTTGTTGAAAATTGCGAAAAACTCATGTTTATCACCTTTGACCTTGAATAAAATTTTTTCCATACACGGTAAACATTTAAATTCTATGTTTAATTGTATTTTAAACAATTTCACTAATTTTTAGCTTGAAGGGAATTTATGTAACGTCGAATGTCTAAATTGACCGGATTATATGTATGTATGTTATAAAAAGTTTCCTAGCAGATTAATGTCAGATGGAAAATGTTGAAGCTACCAAATTATGTACATCTCTAGGAATAAACCAAGACAGCCTCTCCATCCGACTCGACGACATGACAGTTTTACTTTTTTAATTTCATTTACGAAAATGAAATTAAATTGAATTGAAAATTAAAAACCAATAAAAAGCAGAGGTGTACTTATTGGAACAAAAACTAATTTCTCTTTAGCTCTTGAGGGCTCATTAGGGGTGACTCAATATCCAAATGAGTGTATCACACTAGGAAATAATTATTTTTCTCAAAATTGACCTGAACTTTGTTTGGGGGACGTTCATTCTTCATCCCAGCTGATTCATGGGAAAAATTGTTGAATCGCATTACATCAAATGCAATTTTGAAAAATTATCATTAGCTAGGCACCAGAATGGAATGCAATATTCCGTGGAAACTAAGAAAATTGTTCTTATTGAAATGTATCCTTTGAGTAATTTTTTGAACCTAAAATAAAATTTATACACAGTGCTATGTACTCTTTTCCAAATGAACTAACAGATAAAAAACTTGATACCCTCATTAAGATAGTAATTTTTTCCAAAATTCAGGATCCTACTTATAGACCCTATAATTCCTCGTGGAGGACTTAATATCTAAGAGAATTAAGCATAATTGTCATATCTAGGACTCCTTTATACATCTCTGTTCAATGTAAGCGGGACACTCTGTATATCAACCTACGAATTCAAGAGTAAATACAAAACATTCCCGATAGAATTAGATCATTCTTTAGAACTTTTAAATTCCTCTATTGTTCTCAATCACACCCCGAATGACTTCTTCATATTTATTATCTTTTTAAACATTTTTTATCTTCTTTTTAACTCTTTGTATATTCAATTCTTCTTTCCTCCTCCTATCCATACTACTCATCTCATTCTTGGTCGTGTAGTTGGTGTACATTTCATTGGACCACCTTTTTCCGCTTGCAGACCATACCGTTTCAAACTCAAGGATTGGTTAAATCTAACTATGTCTTGTCCTGTTGGAATGTTTCTCAATTCCATAAGAAAAATTTGATTTGAACAAACAATGATTGGGTGAGGTAATAGCTAACCTCTTCGTGAGTCCTCTCTATCCAAACCTTGATATATGCTAAAAGGCGCGCAATCCATCTTTGTTGAAAATTCCATTGGCCTTTTCCTCGTTGCGTACTCTTTTGTATATTCTTTCGGTAGCTAGTCCCCTGGGATGGTTCCCGCAATTGGTAGTACTGATGATTCTAACCCAAAGCGATATGCACTGCATAATCTAAGAGCTGCTCTGAATTGGCCACTAGGTAGGTTTTTGCGATGGATCTCTATCTGCGTCGTTTGTTGAGTTTGTGACTGTCATCAACAATCTTCTTTTGGTGACGGTCGGATCTCCGATATTCCTCATTAGTCGATTATGTAAATTCATTGCCGTGTCTAGTCCAAATCCTTAATATTCCATGATTTTTTTCGTCTGGATGAAGAACTCTTCGACTTTCATCGCTTGAATATTGTCGGATGTTGCCTTCTACTTCTTGGTCAAGAAGATCAAATCGGTATTTTCCTTCTCAGAATCCTCATGGTACTGGATAACTAGAGATCTTGGATTTCCTTTCTATGGAGATATGCCCGTTCTAAAACCAAATTTGATAGATTACCACAAGCTTTCACTGCCGTTTGAAGCCTTGGTTTATCTTTCCTACAGTGTCTAGTATACACAGAGCGCGATTTACTGATGTAGTATTTGGATATAAGAACTATTTTCTGCCTTTAACATCTTTTTGGGGAAGTCCCAGTTTTCAGTTTGAAGATTTCTGAAAGAATATCATCTATCACTGGCACTCTATGGGCGAATAAGTTTCTAAGATACTGCTATAGAAAAAGTGAATAAACACCTAGAGCTTATGCAAATATGGAAAACCTGAACTAAGTAAGGTTAATAGCATTCAGTGTGTCCTTATGTTCTCTAAACATGAAATTTTGTTAAACCGCTGAGAAATTCGTAGTTTGCAAATTTCGAGATAAAATTTCTTGAATAGACGTTGTCGAAATTAAGGTGGAAAATATAAGCGGATAACATAAGTAATTAAATCTACGCCGCGAGCGGCCATTTTGAAATTCGAGAACTTTCCCGAACAATCTGAATTTGTTTGAAAATAAATCGAGGCGCGTATGTGGATGGTTAATATACCTCAGCAAACATATTAATAAATGCAGATACTCCCGGAAGATGTTTTTAATTAGTCCAAATAGTGTTAGCAACAACAACTTTTATTAATTATATTATATAAACTCCTATCAGATTCCGATTAAATAGATAAATATATGAAAACATAACTTTTTATTTATTTACACTTCGTCAAAGTGGAAGATTTTAGAATAATTGTTGCTTCTTCAAGTCATTCGGTATCAACTCTTTCGGATGTTATGGCATTGAAACCCTCGAATTTTTTTTTTCAAGTTTGTATGTTAAAAAATCAATAAGTTATTGAAGGATTTAATTAGAAAAATAAATGAACGCAGTTTTCATATATTTGATCATGAGAGGTGATTTTAGTAGGGGTTGAATTGTCTAAAAAACAACAAATTTTATATAACCGATGAATTGTTTTTAATTAAATACGAAAAAACTTTTTCATAAGGGCTGGGGCGTCGTAGCCAGCAATATTTTCAGTCAATCAATTTAGATTTCATACAACGCAATTTCAAATAATTCACTTCAACTTTATTCTGACCAAATGATGCTAGGGCAGTTTTCACCCTCAAGGAATGGTAGCTTCCAAAGAAAAGGAAAAATAAGGGATTGGTATTGAAATGAATAATTTTAATTCAATATGAAGCAATTTTAATCGTTTTATGATATGCTAACGATTTTTCGAAGCTTATTTGTGAATTAGATGCTTTCAAGGGATGATTTAAAGGGGTTTCATCCATCAAATGTATCAAAACCTCGTTTTAGGGTGTCAAAATATTTATAAATAACTCACATCAACTTTATACCGATCAATTTATTTTAGAATTTGAGGTTTTTCATTTTTTTTTGTAATGGAGGGATAGTTTTACCTCTAAAGAATGAAAAGCATACGGTAGTTTCCAAATAAAAGGAAAAATTGGGGATTGGAATTTGTATAAAAAATTTGAATTCAATGTAACGCAGTTTTAATAATTTTACGATATAATAAGGATTTTTCGAAGCTTATTTTGAAATTAGACACTTCCAAGGGATGGTTCAAAGGGGTTTCATCCATCCAATGGTTCTTGGCTCGTTTTAGTGTGTCAAGATATTTATAAATAACTCACATCAACTTTACACCGATCAATTTATTTTAGAATTTGAGGTTTTTCATTTTTTTTTGTAATGGAGGGATAGTTTTACCCCTAGGGAATGAAAAGCATACGGTAGTTTCCAAATAAAAGGAAAAATAGGGAATAAGAATTTGAATAAAGAATTTGAATTCAAAAAGACGCAATTTTTTATCGTTTTATAATATAATAACGATTTTTCGGAACTTATTTTTAAAGTAGAAGCTTCCAAGGGGTTTTATCCATCAAATATATCAAAACCTCGTTCTATGGTGTCAAGATATACATAAACTCCATTCACTTCAGCTTTATTCTGAGCAAATAATTTTAAAATATGAGATTTTTCAGTTTTTTTTGTAATAAAAAAGTTGTTTCACCTCTAGGAAATAAAAGCCACCCGGTAGATTCCGAAGAATAGAGAAATTAGGGAGCTGAAATTGATATCAAGAATATAAATTTATTGCGACGCAATTTTAATCATTTCAAAACTTAATTACAATTTTTCAAGCATATTTTAAAATTACCTGCTTTTAAGGGATGATTCAAAGGGGTTTTATCTATCCAATTAATAATAAACTCAATCTAGGGTGTCAAGATATTAACAAATAATTGATTATAATCCAATTATGACGAAATAATGCTAATATAGGAGATTTTTTCAACTAATAAAGAAGTAGCTTTCACCCTAACAAAAAACATAATATGAATTTGACTGGACTATATTTCATTATCCTTTTATCTCAGTGTATACACTGATTATTCTTTCTATCATATTTTTTCCATCAATTGGCTCTTGAAAAGGATAAACAAACCCTCAAAGTATTTCTATTATATTCAAGTATCTGCTCTATCTGCCAAAAACCACCTTCCATCACCTAAAACGTCACTTACCATTCAGAACATGTACTGTAAGTGTCTTGGGATTCGCGTTAGAAGGATTACAAGTATATTTTCCCGAATCTGAGTCCCGGGCCTTTTGTATTAACAAATAGCTGACTGTGTTGTCACCCTTTTCGGTGATGACATTCACTCCACCTCTCGGGGAATCGTAGTTGATTTCCTGTAAACAAAAAATAAAGTTAGTATAAAAAGAATTGACACAAATCACTGAATCACTACTGAATTGTTTGACGTAATTTTCAATGAAACCATCTCATCAACATCAACCCCCAGAGTGTTTTCGATTTGAATCAATCCAAAATCTAACATTCGTTTTGTTGCAGGTTTTCAGAAATATAGCACAATTTGACAATATTGCATGGAAGAAGGTCTTTCAATTCGTAATTGTTTCAAGAGTTCCAGTATTGAATTTAATATCTCGACTATTTGTATCCTTACAGCGCATATTCCATTGTTTGAAACAGTCTTTTTCTGTCAATTCCTCCAGCACGCACGCTTCTTTTCATAGCTTCAACAAACAGAAATCCTGTCCTTTCCAATTGGTCAATTCATATAGAGTCAGCAATACATCAAGAAACAAAAAGAAGCAGCTCCTATACAAACGAAGGCGACGGCTACACTGCTTTGTTTACAGATACGGTACACATCGCGTTCTTAACAGTAGACTTTAAGCTAAAGAGTTCACAGTGACTAGCTTTTGGTGCATGCGTACTTTTTTTGTAGAAGCGCCAGAAAGAAAGTTCATCAACATCAACAAAGGCTTATTTCCAACCCAAATACATGTTGATCGTAGACTTAGGCATAAAATCTAGTCTCGTTAAGAGATAACCACGTTTCTTATGTAGATGAGACTCCATATTTACAGCAGTTTTTGACGTGGAAATACGACCCGAAAGCGAATCATCTCCAGGATCTTAGAAACGCTTAAACTACTAAAAAACAAGTGAACGCGACAAAAATTCATTTCGATACTTTCATTTGTAGTTTTTCCAAGTTTCACGTGAAATTTCATAACAATCCGGTGATCATTTTTATGGTAATACCAAAATAAGCGGTCCCTATACAAACAAAGGCAACGGCTATACTGCTTTGTTTACAGAGTCGGTACACATCGCGTTCTTAAGAGTAGACTCTAGGCTAAACAGTTGACAGTAGCTAACTTTTAGCGCATGCGTATTTTTTCTGTAAAATCGCTAGTTTTGTTACTAGATGCAACATCTTGTATGCACATGAGACTGCAGCTCTTTGATTTTACCGAGACCTATCTGCTGCACTTCGGGCACTGCAAATCAACCTCAATGTCATCTGTATCAGACTCAAACGATGGCGCATTAAATTGAATGAAGATAAAGGGCTCATGTCCAACTCGAATACATCTGGATCGTAGACTTAGCTAAAGAACTCAAATAATCACAATTAAGATTGTGTCACAATGAACTATATTGGATGATATAGCGCTGATCACAGTTGTCAATTACTTGCAGGTCTACAAAAAGTTTTTAAAATCAATTTGCAGTTATGAGGCACAACGTCCAACTCCAACATCGAAATTCGAGAAAACTTTGAGTCCAAAGTTTTTCTTAGCATGTACCTATTGATGTAAATGCTCAAGACACGCTGAAAACCACTGAAAAAACAATTTGACGTATACTACTTGGTGGAAAAATAAATTTTTTAAAAGTAATATGATTGAGTTAAAAGAAGAACAACAAAGAAATTCTCCCTCGACCCTTTATTTTTTCCTGTTATCAACAAAACTAATATTTCAGTCCGTGTTAGACAACCATGTCTTTTGGAGATACCGAAACCCAACGTTTCCCGTGCGAAGGTTAAGGATCAGTTGACTTGGCAATTTCAATTCGGACAGAAGGGTTTTGAATTGAGATCTACTGGTTTAGCAGGCACGCCTCCTTCCATAAATTAGTTTGATTAAGTGATTTGCGAGCCTGTCATGTCTTATTGAGCTATTACAGGAAGAATAGAGTATCGGGACGTGATTGAAAAATATTGTTAGGTCGAAAAATGAGGTTATGTCGAGTTTTAATCAGAATAAGCACAATCTAATATTTCATGAATGATTTTAAGATTAGAACCATCAAGTTTGTTTGTTGTTAATAGAATATGTTGGACCCCGAATATTTTTGATGATCGATGATGTGAAAAATGAGATCTGAGAAATGATATAGTTCAAAAAACTATTACGACCTCGATTGCAAGCGTGGTTTGAAGTAAAAATCGATAGTAAAGAAGACATATGATAAATAGGAGATATGCTAATTCAGATTTGTGACCTTGACAACATTTCTGATTACCTATGCACTAAACTGTACTTCTCAACATCTCGATACAGAACACCAATCAAATTTGTAGTCCTCTCAAACTAAATCAAATAAAAATTTGGTGTAATCTTGGGTAATTTGGCAACAGTGTGGTTATTTGAATGCTTTGAGATCACTTTTGAATAATTTGTATGTTTGTAACCGACTTTTTAGTCTCCATTTTACCAACTTTGTGCGAGAAGTACTTGGTCTGACATAGAGGTGGCGGTAGTTGCTTAAAAAATACCACCACCGCTGTTTAATATTTGATTACATCAGTCAGGATTCATAGATTTCTTTTTGTATCCTATGTATGTATAAGTAAAAAAGATGAAGCTAGGGGATGAACTACGTAAGCATGCATTTCCAGACTCACTAATTCGAAATGCAACCATTAACACGTACCTACCCGATTCGGCAGAGCCTCGAGAAGCTTGGCGAACAAAAATTATTAATAAGAAAAGGAAATTGCATTTGTACAATGGAAAAATGCATTTTGAAAGTTCATAACTCGGGAAATATTACTGGTTTTCGAGGTCGTTAAACAAGAATATCATGACAAAAAAGGCCTACGAGGTACCTGGTGTTCAACGTCGCCAATATCTACGTCGTCTATCAAAGTCCTGTGGAAAGAGCAGCATTTAGTCTCCATAAAAATTGCATTGACTAGTAGTGAGCTCCAAAAATATTTTCTCAAATAATTTGCAGACGAAACTATGAAGTTGGAGGCGATAGAAATGAAGGAACAGAATTGAGATGCAGTAAAAAAATTAACGTTAAATCATTTTTTTACTATTTTTTGTGAGAAATGAATGGATTTTTATAATAAAATATGAAAACGAAGTTAATGTAGCTGCGATTAATAATAGTAAGAAACTTATACACTCTTTCTGTCATTACATCCGTGGTTAGCGATCTCTAAAGCCCGCAGGATGTTTATATTTGGCCAATTTCGTAACGAATTTCCACAGGATTTCAGTAGACGATGTGGATGTTGTCCATCCTGGGTAGCAGGTAACTCATAAACCTTTCTTGTCATCATATTCGTGTTCATCGACTTCAAAACAACATAAATTGTAGATTTTTCACTTTTCTACATTTTTTATAGGGCGTATTTTCCCATGGGAAGTCTTATTTCGTCAAAAGTCATGATTTTATATTGAAAATCGAGTTTTTCATCCCATCTGTACGAGAAAAAAATTAAATACCCAAAAACAGTTTTTTGAAATTGTATCTGAAAATTTGAGGTTAACTGAAAAAAATAATTAATATTAATTGTAGATTTCTCACTTCTCTAGAACTTTTATCAAGCGTGTTTTTTCATGGGAGGTCTAATTTCGCTATAAATCAAAATTTCACATTAAAAATCAAATTTCCACCCCTTTCATCTCCCTATTGACCCATTTCTATTCCGACAATAATAGAAATGATTTTCCTCATTTGAAAGTGAGTAGTCAAAATCTTTTCCACCGAAATATACAATTTTTTCTATGATAGGGTGACTATTTCCGAAAAAATTTTTTTAGAAAAATTCCATTATTATAAAAACGAAATGTTTTTCTCAAAATATAGAATAAAATATCATTTAGATCCAAAAAAACAACATTCTTACTAGATTTGATGAGAATCTGAACCTTTTTGTACGAAAAAAATTAAAAACTCTAAGAATAGTTTTTTGAATTTTTTTTTGGAAATTTTGAGGTTGAGTGAAGAAAATAATTGATATTAGTTGTAGATTTTCCACTTCTCTACAACTTTTATCAAGCGTATTTTTTCATGGGAGGTCTAATTTCGCTATAAATCACAATGTCACATAAAAAATCAAATTTCCCCCCCTTTCATCTCCCTATTGACTCATTTCTATTCCGACAATAATAGAAGTGATTTTCTTCATTCGAAAGTGTATAATCAAAATCATTTTCCACCGAAATGGTATAAACCATGGTATAAAAAATTTCTCAACATAGATTCAAATACGTCCAGCCCTACTGAAATCAACCGAGCAGAAATCATTTTCATATCTTTGAGGGTATCCTCGAGAAAAAATAATTTATAAGGGTTTGCACAAAAAAAATTAATAAATCAAACAGTATGCATTTTTCGAATAAAGCTTTTAGACAAAAGTATACTAAAATTTTATGTAGATTTCAAAAATGTATTCATATACAGGGTGTTCCATTTAGAATAACAAAATTACAGTCGACTTCCGGTAGAAGCAGACATTTTGAAAATATTTCAGTTAAAAAAATCGTATCCGAAAACCCAAACGTAGAAATTTTCATGATTTCACTATAAATATTTTACAATATACAGATATACAGTTTTAACTCATCATGAGACACCCCGTATATCCTGATTTACAAGTTATATTCATTATATCATCTATTATATTGTTCTGTAGCGAATAATAATTAAAAATTCCCATCGCAATTCTAGTTTCGTTTGTTTTTAAAAGCTCTACTCACCTGTGCCAATAACAGAGCAAAAAGGCTTGGTAGGATTTATGGATTAGCTAATAAAACCGTTCGCTTTTTTCCTATTTGCTGGTATACGAATAAAAGAATAATTTAAACAGAAACAACTTCAACATGAGCCGCAAATAAACAATGTTTACTCAGTTTTATACTCAAAACAATAATCCACACTATACCAAAGCTTCAATTAGATTAAAAACCTTTTTTTACTGGTTTTGAAGAATGATATACTAGAGCAATTTAACAGAACAGAGTCACTGGTTTTTTTGTTTTTAAAACCCTCTGTATCTCATTTAATTATATAATTTCCCTGTTCAGTAATAATTTCTTCATTCCACTCCTTAAAGTTATATTAACTGCATTTGACTATCAAGAAGAATATTTTTTCAGTAGAATTTCCACTTGAAATTTGCATTTTTTTTACCATCATGTCTTCAATTGTCAAAACTCAAATTTGGGAACATAGAGAAATCGAAAGAAACCAAATCAGGTCAATAAGACAATAAATAACGATTTGCAATGTAAAATTGCAAGTGAATAGTGCTATATTGAGATCATGTTGAATATACAGGGTGTTCCGTGAAAATAATGCTCCTGTAAATATTTTCAAATAAATAATTACGATTTATGATAATTTTTTTTAGAATGTTTCTTTATAGCAAACGGTTTCCTTGGCATGTACAACGATCTAAACATCTACATATCTCCTAAACCATAAATTTCATAGAGTTCAACCTTTGTACATCTCTGGACTTTATATAGTAGTTTAGAATTATTTATTCCGTCAAATACCCAACGTGGACATCCATTAAAAATTCATAATGTTAGAATGTATAATTTAGAATATATACTTGAATATATGTTCTGATTTCGTAACTTTAAATGCTTGTAACTCAGAAACACTTTCATTTTGCAAGAATGGGGATTTATTAACCTTATTTCAACCCCTAATTATATATATCATTGTTTTTTGTACTATTAAACTCAAATTGATGTCAGTTAAATCTTTTAGTGATTTCATGTAAATCAATTCGGGTTTTTGTCACGAATTACACTTGAGTGTGACGTTGTTTTATCAACAGCTGTTATTTCGACGATAACATAAATACATAATAGAATTACATCTATATTCATATTCACCTTTGAGTGGGATGTGTTTCAGTTTCAGTTATTTTCATATAAAACATTTTCTTAGTTTGTTGTTTACATTGTTTTTAATCAGAAGATTTTTTATAAACTCCAGTTTCTCAATTTCGGCTATGTAGACATAAAATTTACGAAAAAGAGTTTTATGATAAAAATTATTCTTCATTCGAATGCTCCCCTTCAATATACTATCCTCCCCTTGCCACACACCTTTCCATACCTTTTTTCCATTGATCGAAGCAGTGCTGGAAGTCTTCTTTGGTGATGGTCTTCAGGAGTTCTGCCGTTTTTGCTTTATCGCTTCCATCGACGCAAATCAGTTCCTTTCAAAGCAGATCTTTTTCTTACCTTTCTAGCCTTCCAAGGAAATGTGAATAGACCGGTTGACGCAAGAGCTTTTGGTCAGGAGTCGGATTTTTTAGCACTAACTTCGCACGGAAATTTGTCTCGTGTCTCGTGTCTTTATTGTTGTTTAGAACTTCGATAGTTATCCGTATGCTCATTCGACGATCTGCATGCACAATTTTGTTGATTTCGGTCACTGTTTCCAATCATTAAGTACCAGAAAACTTCATTTCAATGCTATTTTCTGATATGTAGATATAAAAAATGACATATCAGATACGAAAACTAGCCAGGCATCATATTCGTAGGTATTCGTAGTCAGGCATCGTATTCGTATGCCAGAAATCATGGTAATGCTTGAATCATACGCATCATATTTTCCAAATGTAGTAGATCTTTGAATATCTCTCGTTAGTTGTCTTATTTGAAGGCAAAAGAAGATAACAGCTTCATTGTTTAGTCATATGAAACAGAAAAACGCTGTCATCAAGAAGGTCTCACAGGAAAACATTACATTGTATCAGGTCACATGATCGTGCGGACCACTTAAGAAATCTTCGTCTGTCTATCCATTTTACAAAATCAAGGTACATCCCGCATCCTGCATGGAATGACGGACCCATGATACTTGTTTGAACATACACACACACACACACCCCAGGAAGGTTTAATTATTCTTTATTGATGACGTGAGGACTCTGGTCGTTCCAGTACACGCACTAATGCTGATAGCCGTACGGTTCAACCTGAAGGCTGCTTCATTCGACCACAAAATTGGATTCTGGTACTGCATCCATGGTATCACTCGCAAGCTTCTAATCTGCGATCGAAATCATCCTCGTCCATTCGTTCAAAATGCGGCGCGTCGACAACAGAGCCTGTTTTTAAGAATTCCTGGTACGTCTTCCAAACCGTTGAGATACGTCTTAACCAAAAAAACTCTTTCTTGAAATGTGAATCCTGAAAACGCGTCTACTTGACGAGCACCAGACACAACTGTCTGAAGCACGAACATGCCAAACTTAAAAGAATTGTCTGCCGACTTGTATAAATGTTTCAAATCCTCCGAAGTGTATAACTAAGAAGATCTTTTCCAGATATTTCGTGAAGAAATATCGTTTCTAATGGCATTTTGAACCACCATTTATATATCCTGTCTAATAAAATGGTTTAAATTCAGTATTTATAATATCCTCGGACTTTATAGAACAAGAAGTACATGGAGAATCGCTTGTTTTACGTATAATAAAATTCTCAATGTTCCGTGAATGACTTTATCCATATTTCCATATTTTCACGTACAAATTGGTTCATTCAAATTGTATGTACACTCGACCAGTTATTTATAAAATCATTATTCTTTTTTGGAATTTGTTGAAAATCAATCTTCGTTAAGTAAAAGGCACTTCAAATCAAAATATCTCTGGCTTCTGATCTCAATCTGAAGATGTCAGCATCTATCAATAAAGTTGAGGAATATATTTGGGAATGCGCTACCAAAATGTCATTTTGGACGATCAATTTATTCTTGATAATCGTATAAATGGAGAACATTGAGACTCGAATATTTGTTAATGAAGGGCTGTGGAATGTATGGAGATTCCTCCTCATGATTCACGACCGTTCAATTTTTGAGCAACTGAATCCAAACGTGGCCGTAACAGATTAACAAACGAGGAATTCCAAGAACTGTCAACACCCAAAATGGCATTAGACGACGGTAAAGAAATGAAAGAGGCTATCAGGATATCAAAAGAACACATTTTCTACATACTATTCAAAAAATTATGGATAAAAGGAAACTCTTATTGAAAAAATAAGCTACAGGATGAGTAGTTTGCCGTATTCTCACTAAGATAGTTTATAACCTCTTCTTTTAGCTCTTCGTCGATTGTGTATCCCTCCTAAAAATTTCTTCAATTGAGGGCCAAATCCGCACGTTGCCATTTGTTGTTATTTCCCAAAATTTTCGTTACTCACCTTGTACAAACCTTGACAGACCCAGAGCGGTCTCTCAAAATGTCACCCTCTGATCTTTCAGTATTTCGTCTTCTATTTTCGCAATAACTTCGTTAGGAAACCATGGCTTTCCATAACGTTGTTTGTCATGGATGTCTGCAGATCCATCTTTGAATATCCACCGGAGGAACATTTTTTGTACACAAAAAAACGAATCGGAGAACGCAATTCTCACTTAGCATGAGAATTGAATGGAAGTTCCATCGTTCCCGTCTACCAAAACAAGAATGAACGTTGTAGATAGTTTCCAAGAGCGATTACTAAAAGAAACGGAACCAAGTCAAACGCTTTCTTGCCAAATACCAACTAACAGTGTTCCTGGTATCCACAGCTCTCTTATATACCACACATATGGAAAAAAATATCGAAAAGGACGCTAGTAGAGGCGTTTAAGTCATTCGATGGAGTAACATATGGGTGAGCTTTAGAAGAAATGATGATAAAAAGTACAAAACCAGATAATGAATATAAAAAAATAAGGAGTGTAATGGAGTAGCAAAAAGCAGGATGGTTTACAACAAAAATAAAAGCGAAGCAAATAAAGAAGCATACGAAATAATAAGAAACAAAGTCAGAGAGAAAAAAAGAACAAATCTGGAAAAAGCCAAGCGAATAGCGATGATAGAATCAGAAGGAAAATAAGAAGAGTAAGAAATAAAGGAAAAAGTATGTAAATAAACATGAGACATATTAAACACACAAAAAAGTAAAAAAATTGAGTTATAGAAATGTAAACGTGACAAAAGACAAAATTGGAAGATGAAGAAGAAAAATTATTATTATTATTATAAAATTATATATTCGTTCTCAATTTTTCCCAAGACTTAATCATTTCAATTATTTTAGTAGTTTTCGCTATGAACAAATCATTGATAATTCCTCCAAGTTGAAGCGCGGTTTCAGAAAACTAGAAAATAAATATGAACCATACTGTATGTGAAAAATTGAGGTTAGTTTAGGCACGTATTCCAAATCGAAGCGAATTTAAGATGAGTTTGGACGTCACATGTAGAAACCGCATATAGAGTGGTCGAAATACATACCAAATATGTTCGATTGGTTTGTACGCTGGGATTATTGTTTTCATTTGTCTATGTAAATTAATGAGAAATATCCAGTGGACCGCGAAATAATTACAACAGTAATCGCAGTACTTTTGGAATTTTGGCTTATTGATTGATCACATCAGTTGCTAAAATATGACAGTGGTTGATAAATTTTACTAAAAATACGATAAGTCAACAAAAAAATACTAATTATCTATATTTAGAAAAGAACAAACTTCATTACAATTAGACTCAATAATTATATGGTAATATTTTTATAATAGACCGAATACCGTCAAAAATACTTTCGAATTGATTATTTCAATTATATAAAGGATGTCTAATCGTTTTGTTCTTGGTATATGAGGTTGAAAGATCTTTATTAGTAAAGAGACTTAAATAGACCGATAATACTCTGTTGATATTTCTGAAATCGAAAAAATTTCATTAACAATACGTATGAAATAGTTATTTGAATTTTATAAAGGTTGTCCCACCGTTTTGCTCTGGGTTATTTGGCGTTGAAGGTCTTTATCAATAAGGATAACTAAATAGATATGCCAGCTCAAAATTTTTTGCTAATATGCCTTAAAATGATAAAGATTCATTTAAATTGATCATAAAATGGTTATTCGCATGTTATAAAGGTTGTCGCACCGTTTTGTTCTGGGTTTATAGGATTTGAAGGTCTTCATCAATAAGGATCGCTAAATATATATGCCAGTTCAAAAATTGATTGTTAATATTTCTAAAAAAGGATTAATTCTTATTGAAAAATACTTATTAAATAGTTAATTAGAATTTATATAGATTGTCTCACCGTTTTTCTTTGGGTTTATAGGGTTTGAAGGTCTTTATCACAATAAGGATAACTAAATAGTTATGCCAGTTCAAAAATTGATTGTTAATATTCCTAAAAGGGACGGATTCGTATTAAAAAATGCCTATAAAATAGTTATTTGAGATTTATATAGATTGTCTCGCCGATTTGCTTTAGGTTTATATGGTTTGAAGGTGTTTATCGATAAGGATAACTAAATAGATATGCCAGTTCAAAATTGTTTGTTAAGATTTCTAAAAGGGACGGATTTTTGTTAAAAAATAGTTATTTGAGATTTATATAGATTGTCTCACGGTTGCGTTTTGAGTTTGAAAGGGTTCTTTATTGGCAATAAGACTCGAGTTAAGCAAATAGTATTCTTTTGTTAAGAAATCGATGGAAAAATCTATTTTTTCCTTATTTACATTGTACAGGTGGTTCCTGTAAAAGGTGTGGATTATTAATCTTCGAGAATGAGTCGTTCCTGGCCTTCAGATAGTGTAGAATTTATTTATTCTATCAAAGACACTACATAGACATATGGTATTATACATAATACATAATATCTACATGGGACAAACATCTCAGTATTCAGAAAGTAGATTAAAAGGTCATCAATACGATAAAAAGAATAAAGCTGCATTAACGAACTATGAAATATGAAAAAAAAACAAAAAATCCAAAAATTCTAGGAACGGAATCTAATACACGAAAAAAAGAATTTTAAGAAATGGTTCGTAAGAACGAAACAACTATAAATGTTGAAAAAGGAGAAATTATTAGAAAAAACTAATCTTATAACAAAAGAGATCTAAAACCAAGATGATTTAGAAACATAAACATATATAAAAGGGATAAGAAGTGAGAAATTGAAGAAATTTATAAAATATACAATTAAATTAAAATAGTTTGTCTTCTTATTAACTGATAATCGCTTAACATTGAAATGACAACGTCCAGCTCATTAAACATTCATCATATCAATAGATAGTTGCTTCCCATATTAGGCAGTGACATCCTCAAGTTATCATTCTTGTCGGAGACGTTTACGAATCTCTACTAAACTCCAAATTACTTCCGGGTTTGAAACCTGAACGGTCCCGTGGTTCCCGTAACTCACAAGATATGATGTTCATAAGAGCGCCGTATTGGCATGAAAGAACATTCTAGAAACGATTCGGACGGAGGATATGGAAGAAAATAACGATAATCTTTTACGCTGTTACATAATCGTGAAAATAAATTTTATAATCGACAGGTTAATATTTTTATGTAGTCGTTTCAAATTATATATTATATATCCGATTCTAAGCGATTGATGTTATCTATAAACAAACCATTTAAAAAGTTTTTAGAACAAACTTTTGTGCCAATCGTCGAAGCATTTGTTCAATTCCGATTGAGGTACCTCCAAAACGTGCGATTTGAACGCATCAACCGCTTCTTCAGGTGTTAACCTCGCAGTTTATTTGTGATCTGCAGGAATCATTTGGTGTCAAACAGCGGATTACCCAACAATTCGATGTTTTGACTATTCAAAAACAATGTACGGGAGCTCGCTTTGTCGTGGTGAAGAGTGATTAGTCTAATGCGATTGGTTTCCCTCATTATTTCTTGCCGATTGTTCAATTTTTGGATCGTTGCCTGTCACGATCTTGAAAACGTCTTTTGAATCATTGGTATTGAATTTTTCCAGGATCTCTTTGCACCAAAAGACACGAGCTTCGTTTGAGCGATTCACAAATCGTTTTAACAGCCGAATATTCTAGTAAATCTATAAATCGTAGATTTTCTTTTCACCAAACGTACTACTACCATAAATTTTCGTTTCTAAAAGATTTTCGACGTTCACTCGATCTAATTAGACTCAACTGGAAACTCCTAACTGTGTGGAAAAATCCAAAACCGTTGGAATATGTCAGGAAGACATTCTTGAGGTCAAAAAGTTTCCAGCTTTTATTAGCACGATGTTTTTTAATTTTGAAATGATTAGTAGAGAAATTAGCCTCATTTAGAGGCTTTGCTACCATAATAATTACAGCCTCTTCCCAGATGTTTTAACTGCATGAAGTCAGTCGTGATTTTACTATTGTCAAAAAACGTTGAAGCACTTGTACTATGAACTCAAACGTCTTTTTAGATTGAAAGTTTAAAATAGACATGTTAATAATTTTCTCTCAACGATTCTAATATAATCTATATAGAAGGATACAATGGATTTGATGAAATTACGGCTGCAAAGGGAAGAGATTCATATTATCGTCTAAGTTAAAGTGGAAGGTCATTAACCTCAAGTGATAAAGCTTGACCAAACTGCATTTAAGCGAATGGTAATATCGTGAAGCGAGTTGAGAGCTTTCGAAAGGATTTAATTCGCAGACATATATATGAAGCTTTCAAAGTCTCGTTTGAATCGAATACTTTAGACTCTAATCGTAGTAGAAGCGTAGTAGAAGAAAATTCAATAATATTGAGACTTTAACTTCAAAGGTACTCCTATAATCAAAATTTTTGATATAATATAATAAAATAAAGACGATTCCATTAAGACATCAATTTATTGTAAAGGAAGCATATATATGTTTTTAATGGGCAAAAAAGTGCTTAAAACGGATCCTTACAGATTCCTTTAAATATCTGTAGAGATCTTAAATGTCCTTGATGTAGACATGTGTAAATAGAACTTTAAATTCATCGTTTAATTTTTTGTTTTCAACTCCGACTGAAAATAATGATATGACACGAGATTCTGGTCTTGCTTGATCCTACTTGAAAACAAGGATCATGTTCGGATTGCCTTGAAGATGGGATATATTCAGATGAACTCAACACAGATTTCTAAATATATCGGTTGTAAGTTTCCAGATATTAAAGAAACAATCAATCACTGGAAAGTAAACCTTGAAAAACTATTCAAAGACAGAAGAAAGAACTTTGAGATAGAGAAAGTAAAGAACGGATCAGAAGTCCCACAACCAGAAGTTCAAGCATTCGAATGGTTAAAATCCGAGTTCGTTGCATTTCTTTAGAAACCGACAGACAAGAAACCCTCAATAGAATTTATAAATTACGTGAAAGCCAAATTCACGTTTATGAATACTGTTGGTACTGGAAAAACATTTTTAACATTGCAGATTCTGATAGAAAAGATGAAAAGACGTGAATTGCGATGTGTATGGCTTCCATTCGGAAGATGACGGGAGGTGATTGAAGAAAAGGAATTAGCATTGAAGACTTGAGAATAATTGGAAACCTCTACTAGAACCAATCCGGAAATCTTAGAATTGAAGAAAAACACACAGAAGAAGTGAAAAAAATAAGAGGTTACCATCAAGGCTATATAATATCTCCACGCATCTTTAACTTGCACTTAGAGCGGAGATTGAGAGAAACCCTCTATGAGACAGATAGACTAAATGGTCAAGAATGGATCAACAAGAGAAAAAACAATGTAAATGACTTGGTACTACAATGAACAAGGATTGAATGAACTAGAGTCAAACTATGTAAATGCCTTGATACTACTATGGATAAGGAATGAATCAACTAGAAAAAAAAACAATGTAAATGCCTTGGTACTACAATGGACAAGAATTGAATGAACTAGAGTCAAACTAAGTAAATGTCTTGGTACTACTATGGATAAGGAATGAATCAACTAGAGGAAAAACAATGTAAATGCCTTGGTACTACAATGGACAAGGATTGAATGAACTAGAGTCAAACTATGTAAATGCCTTGGTACTACTATGGATAAGGAAGGAATCAACTAGAAAAAAAAACAATGTAAATGCCTTGGTACTACAATGGACAAGAATTGAATCAACTAGAGTCAAATTATATGAATTCCTTGGTACTACTATGGATAAGGAATGAATCAACTAGAGAAAAAACAATGTAAATATCACGAATGAGGATTGGATCATCAACTAGAAATTTGGGTATGCATCGAAAAGGCAAGATCCACCTTCAACAGTTGCAACGCCTTCTTAAAGAGTCACGATTTGTCTTTTGAAATAAAAATAAAAATGTTAAGATATTACGTTTTTTCTGTCCTATTTTATGGAGTTTCGTAGTAGAGTGGTGGACCAAAAAAGTATTAGAAGCACCCAAAATCCCTTGTACCGCAATGGTAACAAATGAAGAAGTAATTAGATGAAAGAATAGAAAGTAATGATAATAATAAAACGAATATTTTGGTTTGAGAATCTGGTTGAATAAAAACTTCCTCCAACTTCAATTTCGAACGCCTTCTCAACTACATTGGAATGATCAAATTCAAGACAAGATTTTTTGTTGTAGTATTTATATTTTATTCCTTTATTTGACTTACCTAATCAAATTTCCTCGTTGTAATTGGCGTCTTATTCTTTTCGGTGTCATGTTTCTTTGAAATGACATTCAATCAATCAATTTATTATTCGAATAAAATCTGATGAAACAGAATGTTTTCTCTCCCTGTTCTATTATTATGTAAATCTGAAGGCTCATACTTCAGCTATGACAGGTTAACCCGTAATATATTATGAGTATATCCCAACAATAAACCAAAGATTGATGTTTTCAGGATGATGTATATCGATGATTATCTGCTAGGAAAGTTTGGATAGGGTTCCTCATACTCAAATTACGGTTATAATCAAACCAATATTAACTAAAATTGTTTAAAAAAAGTGGGAAATCAGAAAATTTGCGATTATTAGAGCCAATAAACCATTCGAAGATAATAGACTGGTCAGGATAACGAATTACTGAAAACGAAATGGGAAATTCTAATTGATTTAATATCGACAAAAAAACGAAATGAAGCTGACTTCTTCTTGAAAAAAATCACAGAATCATAACATCATGGAGTAAACCAGCACAAACCACATCGAAAGCTGAAAAACAAACAACAAAAAAAACTCATGCTGTCAGTTTCGTGAAGTTATAAAGATGTTGTGTTTTTTGAGGTACTTCCAAGTAATCAAATGATGAATTCTTATATTTCCTGTCAACAATCAATGAAACTGGATGAAGAAATAAAAAAAAGCGGTCAGAATTGTCATCTTTGGCAACTTGTAGGAAACTATTGGAGCTTGGCTAGGAAGTGATGTCACATCTCTCATACAGCCCCGATCTGGCACCATCTGATTACCATTTATTTTGAAGTTTGCAGAATTCTTTCAAACTTTCACAAATGACGATGACCTTCAATTGCACCTGGTTTAGTTTTTTGCTGATAAAGACTAGAAATTTTATGAGCGCGGAATCATGAAGCTAAAAGGTCATTGAGTAAAATGGAAAATATATAATTGATTGAAAACTATTATTTTTTAAAATACTTTGTCGCCAACAAATGATAGATACTATTAATTGTTGAAGAGCAGTTGAAAAATTAGTATGAATTTTTCATTTTCCCATTTCTTAAACCTATCGACATATTTCTATTTCTAAATCGTCTTGATTTTAGGTCTTTTTTGATTCAAAATTAGTTTTTTCTAAGACATTTAATGATTTGATTACTTCCAATCTCTATCAAATTATAATTTTAAATTAGAAGAGACTTGAAATCAAGACTGTTATAGAAAAATTAATAGTATTCCAGTATATTTTCACTGGAAAATAATTCGTTATTTAATTCCATACCTTGTATTATATAATAAGCAATCGGCTTCTAGAACCAGTCTAGACATTTCATTAGATCTATTCGTAATGAGATCTATTCACCAGAGAAAAATTTTATGAATAAAATATGACTCCACTCAATTTATGAGACCGTTCGTTTTCATACTACAATTTTTTATACTTCTGCTATGAACAGGCAGAAGATGGAAAGTTGATTGGCGAAAGCGTAATAAATATTTAATTAAGTACCAAGGACACTTCATAGAAACCTCTAAATTAATATAAAATTATAGAGTAACCATTCAAAATCTATATAAGAGAATTATATTTGTACGAAGGTTGTTTCTTTTAAACTTTGATAGGCCCTAAAGAAAATACTGGTAAATATACGTTCTTAATTTATTTACACACTATACTATGCACTTAACTCATAATAATTTACTTATAAATATCATTCAAATAATTTCTGCAGTTACTTTCACTAATCCTTGTCACTACGATTATTTATTTAAAACTAACTGCGTTAACACAAATAATTTATATACTTAGATGAAATTCAACAAAGTTCTAGAACAAAAAGAATAAATATAAATTATTTGAAAGAACTACTGTGAATAAACAGTCTGCTATAGTGAAAAGTTCTAAAAAGATTTTAGGAAGCTCAACACAATCGAAGGCCTTAAAGAAATCATAAAAAACCGATGCTGTGTCAAATCTATTAGATAGGAAACCAACGGCAACAGATTGTTAATAATAGAACATAAAAAGCTCGTCCGTATTTATAAAAAGC
This sequence comes from Diorhabda carinulata, assembly GCF_026250575.1. NCBI lineage: Eukaryota > Metazoa > Arthropoda > Insecta > Coleoptera > Chrysomelidae > Diorhabda > Diorhabda carinulata. The sequence goes on from NC_079464.1 coordinate 18,973,687, forward strand.
AGATAAAAAGCTCCGCGCGAATTGACAGAATCTTAAAATTTCATTTTGGCCGGCCTAAGGACCAACATTTACAGATCAGTCTTGTATTTTCGGAAGATTAATTCTCATGGTGTTTACACCAATTCTAGGGCTTCAAATATTGGTTGATTTGTACCACCTTCACCGGGTACATTTATAGCAGGATCTTTGGGATACAGCTCACCTTATATTATGTTTGTTTTAGAAGGGATAAATCTCTCGAGGGAGTCCCAGATATCTTCGTTTTCTAAATACTATAAATAAATCATTTGGTGTCTATTGAATCTATTTTTTATGTGTGTCAAAACAAATATAAATTGTCATCATCTGGCTCTAGTACTTATTTGTTTTGTTATTATAATAAAATAGAGCTGACACAACATCACTACATAAATAAAAGTAGATTTTTACACACATTTTTTCCCTTTCGAAAGAGGTAGATCAAAAGAACCCACGATAGATGGATCGGAGAAAAAGAAACAGTGGAATGGCATCCGTAGTTACAGGATTTAACTTCATCAGATTATTTCTTGCTCATTAAATACAAATAAAGTGATAAGATAATCTCAAAAATTTTTTTAAAGCAATTTGATCAACAAATTAGAAATAAATGTTGAATAGGTTTGTTTGTGTTATTGAAGCGATGATATCTATTCATCAAGCATGGAAGATCTAATAAATTCATTTATTGGAAGGTCGTCTTCAAAAGTAAGGTATAAAATCAAGAGATAATCTAAATAAAGTGTCCCTTATTCTCCTATTTTTTGTTTAAAGCATAATTATTTGAAATGGATTCAACTTAACATCTTGTTAGGATTTAATATGAATCTCTCCTTAATCACCTGAAGGATTAAGGCATTTATCGTATCTGGAAACAAGAATTGCATTTCTTCATGATATGCAGCCGCCAATGACTATAGTGAGTTTCTTTGTGCTCCACATTAGTTTTACAATGTCGTCTGAAACGACAAACTTGTGTCTTTGATTCCCTTCACTATGTTTGTCCATCTTTCGACACCATTGACAAATAAAGTGCTGCACTGCTCTCAAGAAACAATAGCAATAGCGACAGGTATTTAATGAGTGTTTGAGCGTCAAAATCAAATTTGACAATATGAGTACCATAAATATACTAATTCGATTAGAACGACGAACTACTAACTTATATAGGTGTAGAAAGGTTACTATAAGAAGAAATTGAATCCTTTCAGAAAGTTCAAGATATGAATGTTTCTAGCTACTGAAATCTTTTATCGTATGACCCAGGTGTGATTCTCTCGAGTTTTATACCCTTTAAAAGATAGATAGAAGTTTCATCTTAAAACATAACAAAATCCGCACGTTGCTATCTATGTTAAATCTAACCTCCAAGGTATTCATTGAAGCGGTAATACCCTACTGGACTCTTAATCATATTTCAAAATTGTTTTTAAGTACATTCAGGATGTCTTTTTGGGTTATATGTGCTTTGGCCATGAGTGTGTGTTGTATATCTCCACCCTCAAAGATTTTTTCAAAAATAGTTTTTATTCCTTTCCTTTTTGTCTTGCAGCCGATTTCACAAAGTCTTTCGAAGAGTTTATCCGCTCCAACTCTAGCACATCTGTCCACAATTTCAGTTTTCTTTGTTCTAATGTGTTCCTGAACCCATAGGAGAAACTCTACTTCAATTTATTCAAGCATACTCAAATCATCTTAGATCTTATGAAACTGACTATTGGATAAGATCATAATCTTGTGTTTACGATCATTATTTTTTAAGTTGATGCTTGTTACTCCCAAAGTATTTGGTTCTGGTTTCTATCCATCTAAAATATGGTGTATTGATCCTATTCATTCATTTTGGTCCTCAAAATTTGGTATTTCATCCTGGTGACTCTTTTACTGAACACGATTTCCAATGATATATTGAGAGGTAATAATTTACATCGAAAGCAGGATCATTTGGTGAATAGCGAAGACTTCCTTGACTCACTAGTTAGAGTGAGTCCCCGCTGTCTTCTACTCGATTAATTGCAACCACAAAATGATGGGTTTGATATTGAGTTTTTTCTTTTTATTAAAAATGATAAGATAGGTTTTGTTTAGATCGATCAAGACCATATTTTTTTAAGTATGTCACGAACAGAATACTAAAAACTTCCTCTTGATAAAGTATTCCAAATTTAGTTAGTCCTTTTGATTGTTCTTCTACTACCGGTAAGGATGCTACACCCTCTAGTGGACATCCGTTTTCTCATCTCAATATTTCACTTTTAATCACATTATTAGTACCATAATGTTTATTTGATACTACAAACAAGTTAATTACTCAATGACGAAATCAGTTTTCTTTATATGACTGTCAAAACAAGACAAATCTGTCAGATTTCAATAGATACGAGGGTTATCCGTCACACCATCCATTTTTGGGCGACTTATTTACGAATTTACCAAAATTCGAGTTGATAGTCAAACTGCTATTGGTTTAATCCACCTCGAAAGTCATCGAAAATTACTTATTTCAATTTTTTATCCATACGAATGCTTCAAGTATCTGTAAACAACTCAACATTACTCGTAAGACAACACATTCAGAGTACATTCATCCCTAGAACTGTCATTATGATGACAATGACAGATTTGACATATTCACATCAGTGTTGCCATATCTCAAAACTTGATTAGCAATCCTCGTAATATAAGAAATATGCCGGAAATTAACTAATCACTGCGTCAATGTTACGAAACTAGGGCATTAATTGTTTTTAAAATCAATTAATAAATCTTTGTCACTATAAAGAATTGTATGATTCATCATTGTCCATAATTTAAAAGTAAAAGTATATTTCATTTATTCGACCAGAGTTACCGATGACAGATAATAAATCAAACTATTGTCACCGATTGTTTTGAATGAATATGGGAAAATCATCATGAGCTGTTTGTTCGTTGTTAATGTCCGCCTGTCTGTGACGGTTCGAATTTAGTCAGATGCCGGTGTTTGCAGTTTATTGTTTGTATGTATGATTCGAAAACTGCAATTTTCGTTTTCACGCCATTGGTTTTATCTTCACATAGAGTTGAATTTTAATCACTTACGATTATTTAAAGATACATTGTTGACTAACAATAACAGTAGTCATTTTCCAAGAACTCTTTCACGAAAAATAAAACGGTCTACTTGAATTATGTGATACGAGATTTCTAAAACTAAAGTTTTATCATATTAAAATACATTGTTTTATTTTTTATCAAAAATACCACCATTAACGTCGTTGAATCGATTGAGGACTTGTTTCTTATCGTCCCTACACGTTCAGTTGAAAGCTCAATATTTTACGATGCAAAAAAATTCACAATCACTTGAATGCACAATTTAAATAGAATCTATATCACATTTTTTATTCTAGTAATTTTGAATGGGTGTCTTTGTTTTTTTTTTGTTTAATCAACCACCCGGATTTTAAAATGTAAAGAGCAGGAAGGATTGACGTTTTATATTTTTTAAAATATAATAACAAAGATGACACTAGTTTCGACTACAGATAAATCTTATTAAGCTTTAATTTGTAAGTGTATGATATCGTTAATGAATATTTATAAGTGCTCAATGCAGGCCTTCTGGAACCATTGCATGGAAGTCATTCCCTTTTCTTTTCTCCCTCGTGAACGTCGTCCTTGATAACCACCCTAAAAATACATAACTTTGAACTTGTTTTAAGCTCATTGTCTTTTCTTCGTTCAGTTGTAATAACAAACTTCTCATTGCTCTTGTCTTTCGTGGTACCATTTCTATGAAGGTTCTGCAGATCTTCTTAAGCTTTTTTTCCGATGTTGAAAGGATTAATTCTTCGTCTGCGTATGTCAGTAATTGCGTTGTTCTTATTTTCACGTACTACCCTTTCTAACACCATATTGAACATCGAAGTGGCTAAAAGATCTCCATATTTTAGTCCTTGGTTGATCTGACAACATTTTTATATCCTTTGATTTGCCTTCACCTCCGTTTTTGTATGTTCAAGTGTCATTTTCGTAAGACTTTTTGAGCCACAGATCATTTATAAAGCTGTACACATGGTTTTTGTTCATACCCCATTCTTTGATCTTCAATTAATACCAAAAAAAGACTTAAAACTGATCTCTGAGGTAGTTGTACAAACTGGTAAATAACACGAAACTTTAATTATTAACTCGTACCAGTTGTTTTTTGTTATTCAAATTGAGACACAAACGATTTTAGGAAGCTCAACACAATCGAAGGCCTTAAAGAAATCATAAAAAACCGATGCTGTGTCAAATCTATTAGATAGGAAAGCAACGGCAACAGATTGTTAATAATAACACTTATAACTATTTCAAGTGTTATTTTTTTGCCAGCCTTGTACAAGAATTCGTCTTCCACGATTTGTGGAAGATTCCTGAAATTTAGAATCAATATCTTGAGGAAGATTAACCCAATCGTCATCGCACAGCATTGGCGTCGAAACGACTATAATGCATGGGAAGGGAAACATTGGAATGTCTGGAAGAAGCAGCGGAGCTGGGTGTTAAGGACCTGAATCACTTCATTGCAAACTGAAAAGGCTTAGGAAGGGGGCAAGGACCTGGCAACGGAAGAAATAGGGAAGGGGAGTGAAATGGTGCTGACTGAAAAGTCAGCAAGGGTGTCACAATAGGCATAAGGCCTCCGAGTGGATCTTGGCTGAAAAGTGGAGATCACCCTGTTAACCGAACCTAACCTGAACTGAACTAACCTAACCCAATCGTTTGTTAAACATGAATAGTGAATTCTGGTGAAGTTATGTTTAGAGGAAATCCTCACCAATAGAATATGACCATTTCTGAACCTGAATTTCACAGGACCAAATGCATAAATGCAGTGTAGTCCATGGGATCTTTGCCTACCATAGAAAGAGAAATCATATAAAAAAAAATACTGACTGAAGCTTCTAAAACACTAGAAGAATATGATGCATCTTGAAAATCGTGGAGCATTTCAACGTCATTGCTCTTAATTCGAGTTTTATCTTCACGAACGTTATATAGTCAGACGAGGTAGATCAGGGCTATATGGTGGGTGTTTAATAGTAATTACGTAACTAATAACTTAATATCGGTGAACATATCAACAAAAATCAAGTGAATTTAAACAGGTATAAATAATTAATATTATAATATGGCTTAAAATGTAGTTATATCAATGAACTTTAGATAGATTGCGATTTATACAAATTTATCAAACAGGTTCGAAGTCGGTTAAACATTTGTATCGTTTTCACGCTCATCAACACCACGAGACGAGTCAATAAATTCTCTGGAAAGCCCAACTGCCACAAATAGATTGAAATTCAACCGCGTCGCTTCCTTTATTTTCGGTTACGTTGACACAATTTCGAATGGGATTTGTTGATTCGAAATTGATCACTTTGTAAAGCAACTCTTTGAAAATATATTTTTCTACGACCGTGCGTTTTAACCCACTTTCCCGCACGCATTTTAGTTTTGAAAGTGTCACTTTCCCGCACTAGTGCGGGAAAGTGACATTCTTCAAAGGAGAAACAAATATCAAAACTGGTTTGATATCAGTTGCTATGACAACCCAAGCGTGTAATTGTTACTAAAACGTCAAAGTTGTTCAAAACGTCTTGGAAGTGACCGAATAAGAACAATCTTCTTTTAAATTAAACCACATTAAACCGAATCCGATACAATAATATTAATGGATTCATCCGACGAATAACTTCCCGAAGCCGTTTTGAAGGCTGCAAATGAAGCTGATTCCGAGCTGTTACCTGCCAAATCCAGACTAAAGTATGAGAAGCAATACGACCATTTTGTTACATGGTGTAAGGAGAAAGGGGCCAAAACTTATAAGGAAGAGGTATTTCTGGCGTATTTTTCAGACCTAAGTAAGGTTTTGAAATCTAATACATTATGGTCCCGCTATTCGATGGTAAAAAGTTTCTCTGTACTACAAATGACTTAAAACCGTTGCCGTCACCGTCATCGTCATCTTTATGCGACCTGCAACCGATGCCATCCTCACCGACGTCATCTACCTTCCAGTTGAAACCAAATAACTCCACTGGGACCGGCAACTCTTACTAGTCTACAGAATACAACAAATTGTGTTTTAAATATTAATATTTATAATAATTAGTAGTTTTTAGTTAAAATTTTGTATATTATTATGTTTGTTGGAATAAAATAATTTTTGAAAAATGGGTTGGTATACTTTTATGTATATACGGTCGTAGAAAAAATTATGTTCCTAACTCATGCGTAAAGTGTCTTTCCCGCACTTGACCGCTTGCCCGAACTCCGCTCCGCGTCGTTCGGGACAACTGCAGTCGCGTGCGGGAAAGTATCACTTTCCGCACTTGTTAGGAAAATAACTATTTCGAATCTCGATTTTTTTATATTTAGTCAAGTCGCCGAGAGTTTTGAGCTAGTAATTAATATCATATCATGAAATTTGACAGTGAAAGACTTCAAAGTAATATGATATCTTAAGCAATTTCGAGATTTTCTTAATTTATGTCAAAAAGTTATCATTCCAAAGCATCAATTCGGATTTCGGGGGGAAAATATAACATCAGAAAAAGTGTAAAGGATAAGAAATCAAATCATATACGACCTGGAAAATAAGAAGTATTGATCCAAAATATTATATCCGTATCCGTATCCGTGTAGACGGCGAGAACTTCTCATCAAACATCTAGGCTAGTACGAAGGACTTCTATGAGATTTGCTTCCATTGTTTTGGATTGCACCCAAATCATATGGCCCCACTTCTGAGTCTGAATGTTCGAGATTTTAATACCAGGTTTGATTATTGCAGCTAGCTATCAAAAGTGGCAACAAATAATCCTGTAATACCACTAATTCTGTGGACAAATGAGACAACGTTTCATAGTAATGGTAGAGAATACAGGAGAACCAACATCAAGGTCGTTGTTCGATGAATTATTGGATCATTTTATTTTAATGAAAAAGTTGATGGTGAAAGATATTTAGACGTCTTAAGGAACAAATTGTCAGTGTTTTTAGAAGACGTTCCCATAGCCATTCGTCGTGACATGTTTTTACAACATTAAGGTTGACCAGCACATCGTTTCATATATGTTAGGTTATGTCAGCGACTGATTTCAAGTAAAAAAATTGCTCGACTACTTAGAGCGCCACTAATTACTTATCTAGTTATCTAAGTCGCTAATTGCTAGATTTGTCACATCGTTTATTGAAATAATGGTTTTTTAACATTTTTTAAGATATCTCGAAACTAAGAAGGAGAAACTAATTTAATATAATCTTAAAAGAGTTAAACTTTCATGCTTTTATTCAAATTAATCAAGAGAATATCTGTAACACAACGCCCTCTACTAGTCACGTTACTAATTGAATTGATTAACTGGACAAAACTGGTTCCAAAAAATATCAAGTTTATAAAAATCGTTTGAGCAGAACCGGACTTACAGGTATTTTTTCATAACAAGGTTCTCACTTCCCCCTAAGAATTATTTACAGGTATAGACTACAACGAGTAGAATGAATTATTGTATATTCGAGGTCTGGCTATTGAATAACGAGACGGGTTACGAAAAAGGGTTTTATTATATCAATATACACCCCCCGAAACACACACATTTCCATACGCTCTGTCGTTTTAGGCTTTACCGTTTTCATCGATTCAAATCGGGTCCCTTTCAAAGAAAATCTGAGCAGATCCGTTGACGCAATAGCTTTTGATCAGGAGTCAAATTTTTTGGCACCAGCTTTGTAACTTTTGTCAGGTGTATTCTTATTGTAAATTTTTTCTAACCGTTTCTTTATCGACGTTGACAGTTTCGACAGTAATCCGGATACTCATTCGACGAACTGCATGCACAATTTGGTTGATTTTGGTTACTGTTTCCGGAGTTGCGGGCGACCTGGACGCTTTCTCGGCCATCACTAAAGCGCTTACAAAACTCAAAAACACGTGCATTAGACAGAGAATTGTCCCCATAGACCTCTTGCAACAATTTATAGCACTCAATCGGAGTTTTTTCCAATTTAACGAGAAATTTGAGATTGATACGTTAGTCCTGTGAAAAAAACGCCCTCTAGGCGCGCAGTCTCATTATTTAATAACCAGACCTCGTAAATTGCCACTTGATTTAATAAATTTTCAAAAATTTATTTTATATTTCCAAATATGCTTTCTAGTGGTGAAACTTAGATTCTAAAAATAATTTAAAAGTATTTTTATCATAATTTCACTGTAATACAATCCGTTCCTAAGAAATAGCCAATGAACGTTCTTTTTTTGTAGATTGTAGATTAATTTTGTCAACCGAAACGTTAGTATTCTCAATTTGGTTAACAGAGTCTTCAATTCCAAAAAAAATCGACAGATTGTATAGAAAGTGAAAAGTACAAATCGACAGTAAGTGCTAGCATGAATAATTGATAAACTACCGAATAAAATCTTGTCCAAATAAACTAGTTGATAAATGGAATTCTCACTACTCAATTTGGAACGTCCGAAATAGATAAGAAACCGTTTTGTCAACAACTCTTTGTACAAATATACAGCTGCGTATACTCCATTAAACTTTTTTTATTTGACGACGAGTGAACATTGAAAGGACGAAGACGATCCTTGAGAGCGTCATCGAAAATCTTTCAGTTTTACGGCACATTTTGTGTCAACGTTCCAGTGAAACCCTCGAGTGAAGTAAAGCATTAATCATAAATATGGATAGCCTCCCTTAACAATATGAGATGGCGGCTTACGTGTCGGGACGTATATCTTTCGGCTTGTACTATATCATATTCTATTTCTTTCCATAAATGTCGGAGATATTGTTAAGAAATTTCGTGTGTTAGTCCTCGTTTCTCATATATATTTCCGTGGGACCACAGCAAAAAAATAATATAAATATATATAGATATGAGGAGGTTTATATTGAAGAATCGATATTAAAAAAATTATAACTTCAAAAAGCATCGTGAATTCGATTAGATAACGAAATAGAAGGAAAATAATCAACAAGTACAATCCAGAAGTACCTGGTTTAATCTAGAGATGGCGGTAGTTGCTAGTAAGTGCACAATCTTTACAGCATATATTTCAAGTTTGAAGACGTTGTTTACTATTTATTTGGCTTTCATCAAAAGTGAACTTTTTCTTCATATATTTCCACTGCCACTTTACAGTCGAATAAGTTAAACAAAAAACCATCTCGAAGTTGGACAAAATTCGAGAATATTCTCAGCGCTTTATTCCATTACATTACCTAGATGTAACTCACCATGAATCCATTCCGGAGGGTCAACTTGGTCGTTTTGAGGCATTTACATGAAGCAAGCGTTGTAAACTACAGGATTGTTTGATGATATGATTGATATTTTCACCACATACGAAATGAGAATAGTACGCGCCATATTTGGCTACCTGTGATTTTTCCTTTCCCGAAACTTCAAAATCCTCTTTGGTAAACGTGCATTGAATCACTTGGAGACATAAAAAAAATTCGATTAACTTAATGGAAGCCAAAGCTTACAACAAGTGTATGGAAAATTGAGTTGAGCGTTGGTGTGCTCGTATTGTTCCCAAATATATCTATTTTGGAGGCGATAATAATAATTTTAATCAAAATACGTAAAAATATTTTTGTTTTTTCAAATAAAATTCGAAAAACTGATCATATATACATTATTTTAGAGTATCTGCAGGTCAAACTCTAAATGTCAACTTTAAGGACAATCTATAATTAACCACCCTTCATGGGGAGGGTACCAGGATGCTCCGGTGGAGGAACCGGTTATTAATAGATAAAATTACAATCTCAATTTGACTTATGACATCGAGCGGCCAATGAACTTTGACCTTGACTCCCTTTACCCACTTCTCGATTAGGATAATCGAAAAATACTCAACATATTACACAAAATGTCATAAAAAAGTGTCTTGATATAATTTTAGAAGGCGATATTTTTTTATGCACTCTGTGTAATATGTTGAGTATTTTTCGATTATCCTAATCAAATTCTACAATCAACCATAACACTATGACATCGATATTTTCTTGATACACCCTGTATAATAGGTTGCGTATATGTAGATTATCCTACGATTAAGTTGACCTTAATCTTGACTGGTCGTTGACCTTGACCCATGACCCATGACCCATCATCCATGACCTTGAGCCATTTTCCCAAACTAGTTGTTGACCTTGACAAGCCATTTTCCCAAACAAGTCGTTGACCTTGACAAGTCATTTATCCAGACTAGTCGTTGACCTTGAAAAGTCATTTACCCAGACTAGTCGTTGACCTTGACAAGTCATTTATCCAGACTAGTCGTTGACCTTGAAAAGTCATTTACCCAGACTAGTCGTTGACCTTGACAAATTATTCATCCAGACTAGTAGTAGGATTATTCACCTTGCTCTATTGGCTCTACTACCCTCTCTATTCTTCATCAAATTATGAAATCCTTCAAATGAATCCTAAAGAGAGAAGTTTAGCAAAATTGTTGATTGAACTGGATTTTGGCCAAAACTTTGATTTATCATTGGAAATATATTTCCGAAATAAAATTTTTCAGAATAATTCTCTATAACATACTAAAATGTTAACGGAATCGGAAAGGTGTAACCTAATCTAGATAATTATCAAAAAAAGTTAGTCAGAGGTGAAAATTTTGTTGTTTTTAGTTTTTTCTTCTAAATAATAAGTTTTTTCAAAAAAATAGATGAGAGTTACATACGCAGCTTATCAAGAAAACTTAAAAGCGCAGCAGAAACATTATACATTATCAGAAATTCTTACTTAGCAACATATGTAGATTAATCTTACTTTCTTGTAAATTCATTTCATATAATTCATTCTCTGTTCAGATCTCTAGCAATAAACTTGTAATTGCTTTAATAAATATATTTTTTGAAAACGAAATTTTTCGTTAAGAAAAATAAAATTGGCGCAGTCAGTAGGATCGCGCAAGTCGTGGAAATTAAAAATTACTAAAACGTTTACGGGCATAACCTAACCTAACATAACCTAGCCTAACCTAACCTAACAAAATTTCGGTTCGTGTGAAATAGTTTAGCGACTTCACGACTTTAACGTTTCAAAGTTTTAAGTGCGAATTCAACGAACAGTATTAGACTAGTAATTACTCGTATCATACAATGGCCCTTTAGTGGTGAACACTGGAGACAACAGGGAATCAACTGAGGGAGATTTTAAAAGCCTGTTCTTCAGTAACGTAAGTGCCTTTTTCTCCTCTTCTTGCCTTTCCTACCTTTCTCTGGATTTCTGAGAGATAGTATTGATTATTAAGTTTGAAGAAAAATAAAATTGGCGCAGTCAGTAAGATTATACATTCTCAGAAATTCTTACTTAGCAACAAATGTAGATAAATCTTACTTTCTTGTAAATTCATTTTATATAATTAATTCTCTGTTTAGATCTCTAACATTAAACTTCTAATTGCTTTGTTAAATATATTTTTTAAAAACGAATGTTTCGTTGATAAAAATAAAATTTGAGACGGAAATTGTAGATATCAAAACTTTCTATAACTATTTCCGCTCGGAATCTGAAATATCGCGATTCCAAATTCTCGAAAAAGTTCCTGGAAAATCTCTGCACCAAATTTATTTCATCTCTATAAGATTTATTACCAATTGACACCCACTTTTCAGTCTAATTTAACCAGAATATAAATGTTATCATACTCAAATTATGAATATAGAAAAAATCCCCAAAATTTGCTGATGAGATTCTTTCGATATTCTCCCGTACATTCAAGATAAATTCCTCTTACCTGTGAGTTATGTGCCCAATAGATGGTGGGTGGTGGTTCAGGACTGTGTTTCACAATACAAGTCAGGTTCATAGTGCTACCCTTGTTGATATACATTTCCGGCCCGCCGAGAAGGGTCGTTATCGGCTCTGAAACAAGGTATTTCATCTGGTTAGGTCACAGGATATATCGACAAAGTGACTATAAAAGGGAAAATTCATCAGAGATAATTGGAAGGTGAATCGACTTTCGAGACAATAAAATTTCTCTCGATCTTCATTTTTTTACCAAAAAAAAACTTTTGTAACTAGGTTCCAGTATGATTAAATTTGAATATTCATGTTTATAATAATTAATTCAGTAATAAGATAACTTCGAAAGCACTCCTGCTATCCTCAGTATTCATCTTGCATGGGAAACAGACTTTAATATACGGGGGTTCCCGCATAAGTAAACTTCTGTGAAATTTTAAGGTTATGTCGATCATTTCGATCGCTTTCTACCTCCTCAATAGTCTCATACAATGTATTAAAAGTAGTTTTATGTTAAATATTTCGAAAAACATATTTTTCTTGAATTTTTGGACCTTATTTTAAAGTCATATAATACTTTTGGTACGCAGGTAAACTGCCCTTAAACGTTATGTTTTTCCGATCACCTACTCTGTGTTTCAGGCGACGATTATTTAAAACAATTTCTCCTACTAATTTGATGTTTTATGGAATAGCCACATGACCTTTCACAAGTGGGTGATCTTCTAACTAACTGAAACCAGTTTTTTATTGATAAAAATGATGGACACGAGGCAATGTAAACAGCCACTATTCTTTTTTCGATTTTTTTAGTCATTTTATAACATTATTTGAATAAAAAATTGTTTTTTTTTTAAACAAAATCAAGTTTGTGCCGAGAAGTATTAATTCTATTATAATCTTCAACAATAATAAAAGAAAATGGTTTTTTCGACTTATAACTGTTTCTTAATAAACATCAAATTAATTCTTTAATGTGTGTTTAACTTTTTCTTGGTATATTTTTCACAATTCAGTCATATTCTCAATGAAACTATATAAATGAACTTCCTTACAAATATATGAAGGCGGTTTGTTGAACTCCGTCTCACCAGCAACGCAAATTCAGGAAATTGCATTTAAAAAATACCAAAATTAGGCGCTAATTAGGTGCCAAGTTTAAAAATTCGGTGCTCCGAAGTTTCCACAGCAACGCAATACTAAAAGTTGCGGTGCTAGCAACTTTAAAACTAATTATATCACATTGATTGTTAAAGTAATAAAATAAAGTGCTTATTAGGTGCTGAAGAGTCAATAATTGTTAGTTAATTGCTAGTTGATTTCCATGAGATAACTAATCTAAAAATCAAGTATCACTAAAATTAAAATCGATAATTAAGCAGATTAGGTTAGGTTAATTTAGGTTAGGTTAAGTTAAGTTAGGTTAGGTTCGCCGATGTAATGACAACTTGTTGTCCTCCCGGCGCACGCAAATCCCCAGGGATGCGTAAACAAGGAGGGTGGCTTAGTGGGTGAGAGTCCCACACAAACTCACAGCATTGCACCTGCCCGCTGTGAGGACGGCATTAGCTTCCACCCTACCTTGGGGGCAAAAAAAAAGTTAGGTTAGGTTAAGTTGGGTTAGGTTAAGTTAGGTTAGGTTAAGTTGGGTTAGGTTAAGTTGGATTAGGTTAAGTTAGGTTAGGTTAAGTTAGGTTAGGTTACGTTATGTGAAAGTAGAGGCAGTCCGAGGCTTAACATTTAAGTAATATATTGTATATATTAAAAATAAGAAGAAAATTAACTTGTTTATTGATTATTTGGGCACTTTCTCGACTTTGCGTTGCTCGCGAAACGAAGCTGGTTTGGTGTGGACTTTTTCCGATTTTTCTCACCTTATTTGACTATTTTTCTTTCAAAATTGGCTATTGTAGATATTTAGTTTTGTTTTCAGTTCATATTTCCATTAATTATGAAAAGAAAAATGTTTATTCTAAAATAAACAACAGCTATGTTCCTGTGACGATTAATTTAGGACAACATCTCGTTCGAAAATTGGTCTCTAGATAATTATAAAGCTTCAAATTTACACGTGAACCACAAAATTTAATGAAAAATATCCTCAGTTCGAATAATTTGTATTCATTGAAGGTTTCATCAATTTTCAGAAGAAGAACAGCAGAAGTGGGAAGCATTAATCTTAAAAACGTCCTACCGTTGTTTCCGGAAGAGCAATTTTAGATAGAATTTGATTTATAGGACTAAAAATGAGCGAAAGGCGATTCCATTAAGGATTGATCTGTTTTAAAAACTAATTTTTACGGTTCGTATCCAATTTAGTTGAATATTCAATAAAATTGATTGTAAATTAGTACGAAACATTAAATTGTAAGCAAAACTAAAAATTATGATGTAATTACGTATTAACAAACAAACAATGAGGTTATGAAGACGATTTATAAAAAAAATTATACGATCGAAAACGTAGTTTAACATAATTGTTTTCGAGTTTAGTGTTTTTTACACGGAAAAGTTTTTTTTTACACGCAAAAGTTTTTTTATAAAATTTTATCAACAACAAGAATATGAATTTTAATTTTATAAATACTGAATGGACTCAATCAATTTCAATATATGAATTAAGTGAAATTCATTCACAACAATTCTTTTTATATGAAAATAACGATTGTTTACGAAATAAAATCAAGATTTTTCTATATGTAACTTCTCCATCCTCCAAATTTTTTTTCAAATCCTGTTCCTTGGCTTATTTTCTTTCTTTATATCTTCAATTTCATATTCTCTCAAAAATATTTCTTCAAATTTTCGAATTAGCCAAAATCTTTGTACACATACTCTTGGAGGTATTAGAAATAACCTAGGATACTTTTTATGTAAAAAAATATATTTTTTACGAGATATTTAACAATTTTCTGTCAAAAATCTCAAAATCTAGCTCCCTCAACACCATCTAGTACTACAGTAATGTACTAAATTACCAACGGACACATCAATATCCAATTCCTTATAGTTTTAGCTGTTTGAAGTTTTAAGGTATGGTCTCGTTTCTGTGGTTACATGCCATCCATTATTTTAAATCTCACTCTTTGGTTTCAATTCTTATTGATCTTATTTAAAAATGCCTACGGTTCACGCAGAGTTGAGAAGACAACAGCAACCAGAGCAAAAAAATGTTTTGAGAGTAGTTGAAACTCCTCTTCAGGTACGAGTGAGTTTGTTCAGAAAGACAAACTTCTCTACAGGCAGCTAGAAGAGCGATAGAAACTCCAGAGCAATCGCAGGCGAGAAGAATTCATAACTATTAGGTTTCAATATGATCCTTCGGTTTAGTTTAGGTTAGGTTAGGTTAGGTTAAATTAAATTTAAATAAAAAACAAAAATACCACACAATAATCAGAATAGAAATAATATACAAATAAAAAACAAAATCACAGAACCAATTAAAAAATTAGAAGCAGGAAAGGTGATGAACTATGAAACTCTTCAGTTAGCATTAAAAGATATAAAAGAAAAAATAATAAAAGATAACAAAAACAATAATAAAAAAAATAATTACAGGCAATTGCCATATTGGTGGAACGATGACATAGAGAAACTACGAGAGGATTGCCTCCTTGCCCGGAGAACATACACAAGAAGCGGGGGCGAAGAAAAAAAAAAGAAAAAAGAAAAAAGTCCTGGGTAAGTTGATTAAAAACGAAAAAAGAAAAGTGGCGGGCCATATGCGAAAAACGACATATGGGGCGATGCATACAAAATAAGAATGAAAAAGCTGAAAGTAATCGCCCCATATAACTTGAACGAGGAGCAGCGGCTAGAGGCCGCGTCGCTACCCTTCCCCGCAATAAGAGAGGAAAATTTTCTTAAAAATAGCGACGCGGATATACCGTTATTTACTTTAGAGGAAATCCTAGCCGCTGGAGAAGAAATCAAACAGGGTAAAGCTCCCGGCCCTGATGGCCTGCCACCTGAGGCAATCAAAACCCTGATTACCACGAAACGGGACCTGGAAAAATCCGTCTTTAACGAACTACTGTGTAGGCAAGAGTGTAGGGAGCTGAAAACAGCAAATCTAATATTAAAGCCCAGGAAACCCCCCGATTCGCCGGCCTCTTATAGGTATGTTTGTTAGACTGTCTGGGAAAATACTACGAAATATTGATAAAAAAGAGATTAGACAAATTTCTGGATAGCAGAACAGCTTGCAGGTTTCTCTATATCAGTTTCTGGGAGGTGGACCGCCAGCTGTCCATCCATCTCTTAGATAGTCGTCCAATTGTTGCATGTCTTTGTGGATTGCCTCAAGTGTTTCAAAATCTACTTATTCGAATATTTGATAATTTGAAATCTTTCTGTGCTTGTCGAAGTATTACAGAGTCCACGATAAGTTGTCTTTTGCACCTTTGGTGATCTCTTCTGTAGCTTCCATCTTCCTAACATGTTATTTTCCTCGACGTGCCTATGAATTCTGTTGGTGATACAAGCTGTAAGTATCTTTTATAAAATGGATAAACACGTGATAGATCTGTACCGAGTGGGTTCTCTTTAGAAGCAAATGAGTGGAACTTCATCATCATCATCATCATCATTATCATTATTATTATATGTAAAATAATAAAGTCTGTTTATAAATTCATTGACAAAGTTCAGGAGGTGATTGATCGTATGAAATAAGATCTTAAGATGTAATTATATTTCATAATTTTGATATAAAATAAAATAGAAATTGCCCGTTCCACCCCCGTATGATGTAACAGGAGTATTGAAAAAAATACTCGATGTTACAGTTTCCAAAAATTAGAGTGATATCTAGAAAAGGGGTGGGATGAGAAAATTTTGTTACAGGTAACTGAATTTGGAAACATCCTGTATGAAAGAGTACTTTATAATGAATTTAGATAGCAGCGCCGCTCTATAGCCATTTCAAAACTTAAAACAGTGACAAAATGACAACCACGCCGCTCTGTACAAAATGGCGTGTGTTTGGAAGTCAATTCTTGTATAGATAAACTTTATGAGATCCTTTTAACTAAATTAGGATTACGTAAGGATCCTTCTTAGTATTTTATTGTATAATTAGCTACATCTTATAGTGACTTTATTAATATTAAAGATGTTTTCAATAGATTTGATTTGGCCTTCACTGGAAAAGGCAATGCGCTTGTTCTTTTTATTTTTCTCAAAAATACGAAAAATACGATGTTTGTGATGCATGGAAGATTTTAGATATTGAATCTTAAAATTCAAAGAAAATTTTTCAGCTTGATTTAGATAAAGTGTGCTTATTTTGAATTACAATTTGTCTAATCACGAAAATTGAAACAAATTATTGTAATTTCACAAAAGTCCTGAAATAAAATTAACAAAAAAAACGGATACTTAGATTTGGTCTTATAATTTTGTTAAATATAATAATCTTCTTAATTTATGTTTACACATCTTGAAAAAAACGTTATTCTTCATTTTAATGAGGTTTACTAACAATTAATTTAATTTAAATGGCGGGTATTACTCCATCTGCAACGGCGAAGGGCTCTAACTCTACCAGGCATCGAAGAAATTTAATTCTGAACGTACTCCACCAGCATAGCATCCCGTTCTTCTCGAAGAGCAATTTGAAGCTGATTTAGGTCACTAAGAAGAAGATGACGACGTCTAGCAGTCCCTAAATTAACCCACAAATGGTCTATGGGATCCATATCGGGAGATTGTGCAGGCCAGTACAGAACTGTAATTCATACTTGCACAATTCTGGCGGTATGTGGGGGAGCATTATCCTGCATTAAAATGAATTACTCAAATGGGATCACAGTCTTTAGGAGCACGATGAACTTCCGAGCATTCAGAGCCCCAAAGCATAACTGATCTCCTTTCAAAAGGACATGATTCACGAATGGTACACTGACTTATCCGCGAATAAAACAGTTCCTTATCCCCCATTGCACCAGAGTCCAATGAGAATACTGATCAACAAATAATCGTCTTCCTATTCGATGCCTTTCCAAGAGTTGGGGCCCAGTCAGGGGTCGCCTTAATACGATTTTACGCTCCCTGAGTCTCCGCAGACATAAATAACAAATAAAACATGTCTATCAATCACAGAAAAGGTTTGGTTAATAAATCAAAGATATTTAAATACAGGTAAATCAATTTCAAGACAAATAAATCAAAATTTTTAGTTTCATCTAATTGTTTACTAATCCTGAAGGGATCAGTTCAAACGATTAGAATACCTACAAAAATTTGCTTCTAATAAAAAAAATATGGAGTGTCCGATTTTTCCCCTGTTATTTATAATCAATACAATTTACAATAGTTATGCTAACAGGGCACTAGAAACAATTCCAACTACACAAATTCATATTCTGACCTAATTTTTAATTTCCAACTCGATTGAATTATTCATTGTTCGATGGCAAAAATCTCATTCAAATTCAGTTGGTTCGTTGTTCACTTATTTACAAAATTAAAAAGCCAATGAATTCAAACTGGAATTCGTGATCAGATCGAAGCGATAAATAAATTGGATATAACGTTAATTATTTTTTTATATGACACAAATATATTACAATTCAGATATTTCAATACGCAAGTTCCATTCCACGTTGCTCTAATAGAACTCTTCGTGCGCGAACAACTTTTGGTTGATTTGGCTCGTCTTGAAAGACCCATTCAGTCGATTGTTGTTCAGTTTCGTATTGGAATATTAACAATATCGGCGTACTGGACAAGAAAAGGACGTCCACATATCAATTCATTCCAGTTTCAAAACATTGTACATTCCAAACCAGAAGAACAAAACCTTGTGACAGACACCGATCGTTATTTGTATGTGTCGCTCATTTCCTTCATTCAGATTCCTAAAATAGCCAGTAAGCATGCGTACCAGGTATGGGGAGATATTTTCACTTTATAAGTACCATAAAACATTTCCACATGATGCAGAATTTGAAGCAGTTTCAACATCGTTTATAATTAGTTTATGTTCAGTTGATACTGTTTTCCATCAAATCGCGTTCACAATCGAATTGAGTGTTGAATACCTTACCATTTATATCCATCAATCAGATCTAGGATGATTCAGTTCAAGCTTCAATTTGTAGTTGTTCCAATATATTGCTTAAGCACTCTAACAAACAGAAACGTCTTCAGGAACATGCATGTAACTTTTAATCTTCACTAGATATTGATCCATCGCATCTAGACATTAATCAATATGATTCTCTACAAGCTTCAATTTGTAGGTGTTCGAAAATCTTGCTTAAGCACTCTAATAAACATAAGCGTCTTCAGATATATGCATGTGACTTCTAATCTTTACTAGATATTGATCCATAGCATGTAGACATTAATCTGGATGATTATCTACAAGCTTCAATTTGTAGGTGTTCCAAAATCTTGCTTAAGCACTCTAACAAACATAAGCGTCTGCAGAAATATGCATGTGACTTCTAATCTTCACGAGATAAAGATCCATCGCATGTAGACATTAATCTGGATGATTCTGAACGACAGTCACTTTGCAGAGGTTCCAATATCCTGTTCAAGCACTCTAACAAACAGAAGAGTCTTCAGGAATATGCATGTTGACTTCTAATCTTCACTAGATATTGATCAATCAAATCTAGACATTAATCTATATGATTCTCTACAAGCACTAAGCACTGTAACAAACAGAAAGATCTGTAGGAGTATATTTTCTGTTCTTTCACCTTCACTACTAGTTCCAACGAGTTTCCACGAAGTCACGTCGAGCGTGGAAAAAGTAATACCGCCTCTTATCCAACATCTTATCTTCTGGAGACGTATGCATGGCTTCACTATTTGGTACCATTCACTTCTTGGATCAGTTTCTGGCTTTGCTATTATCTTAGATTATGCTTTCTTCTTTGATTTCATATCTGTTATCTGATTTGTCTTGTATTCTTCAATTTACTTTCTCTTAGATTACAAAATGGACTGACTCGTCAGCAACCACACGCTAAAACGGATTGTTTTCTGCATTTGGATAATATGATTTGAAGAAATGTGAATTATTTGACTGTGTATTTCTGTATCAAGGTATTGTCGTTTGAAATCACTATAAATATTGTTAATATATACCTCAACACGATGATTTCACTTGATTATTTCGGATCTTTCAATGTATATGAAAATAATTTAATCTACGAAGGTGACAAATAACTCGATATTTTCATCTTATTTTTCTCTCGATGAGATATTTACTCTAAAATTTTCACTCCGACCTGCATCAATAAAATTCAGTTATCCTCTTCTACGATATATAAACACTCGACGAAATGTCAACACAATCTGTGTCTTTGATTGGTAATCAAATTTAGACAGAAACGAATTTTCCGAAAATGTAAAGTTCATATAACGAAAATTGAATGAGATCCCATCGTTTTCTTTGGAAATTTATCCACGGTTACATGTTCAGTCGATAAGATGTCAACAGATGTTGAATTAGAGATCAACTGTCTTTGTTAGTCACATGAGTGTGGAAAAATCATGATGTCTGCAGATCCATTATGTTTTTAGAAATACAAATAATAATTAATTTGATATATAGAAGTGAATAGAAAATTTAGCTGTTTTTCTATCAGTATTTACAACAAAATTTGTAAAAAAGTAGGTAGAAAACTTAATAACAGAGAAAGAATTTTTTAAACCAATTTTTATACTTAGATTTGTCATTATTCTTAAACTTGGCAATAACCTTTTCATCAACTCTAAATGGTGGTTTTCACTCTGTGAACACCCAGTGGATCAATAAACTACGCAGGAATGTCAATCACTGTGATGCAACAATACCAGAGGGGTAGTACGGCTTAAGAAAAAATCACAGCACCGAATAGCTAATCTTGAGATTAGTAGAATTTACAACTGGAGGTTTTAACCAGAAAGAATCCATAGGGGTAATCTTCATGAACGTAAGCAAAGATTTCAATCGAGTTTGGCACGAGGACTTGCTTTACAAGATGAAGATACTCATAAAACTTCTGAGCACGTACCTGAAAGACAGTAAGTTTCAGGTGAAGACTGCAAAAACGAGAAATCGAAGAAGGCGCTGAGACAAGTACTTAATGTCCTCTGCACAACAAGAAGCGGAGAATTATACGGAGAAACAGGTCCGCAAAAAGTTATTGGACACCATGGACGAGAAGGCAGAAAGATTATTCGTGAAGTTAGCAACGCATCCAAATGAGGAACCAAAGAGGATTACAGAAAACATGGGAGACCCAGAAGACAACTGGATGGAGAGGTTAAGTAGGTTAAGTAAAAAAAAACACAAAAAATACAAAGATCCTAGGTTTTCCGAGTCAATCAACAAAAGGATATCTGTGGAGAAGGCGAAGGACCTCGGATTATATTTTTTTTCCGAAGAAAGTTGTAAAGGATTTACCAGTGAAAACCCACACACACATAAGGACGCCCAGGTCAAGTGTATAACCAACAAGCTAGTTTTAATAAAAAGATGAGACTTCCAAGAATCTGCAATGGATCTAAGGAAGGAGAAAAGAGGACTGGTCGTTTGGTAGATGAGAAAGCAATTTAACCATCGCTGCTATCGACTTGTGAGTCGGTGTGTTGTTTTTGTGAAACAGACATATGAGGGTCTTTTTTCCTTGACTTTGGCAACGATCCAACAACTTTTGGAGATAGTCGATGAACAATATTTCATGTTATCTCAAAATACTGAAGCTATAATCTTCCCAGCTGACTATTGTGCTTTTGGACGCTTCGGACGTGGTTCACCGGTTGCAGTCCCCTCAGATTATGATCGTTTCGAATCCGGAGTGAAGTTATGGATCCATGCTTTATCCATATCGACGCGAAGAATCTGATTTATTCCGTCTAAGCATGACCAAACACTGAATCATCAACAAGTTGTTGTTTTTGATCGACTGTGAGTAAACGGGGCACCCACTTTGAAAATAGCTTTATCATGGTAAAATTTTCACTATAGTTATGAACATACTGCCTTCTGATTTCTTTAAGGTATCAGCTACCTCACGCAATTCCAATTTACGATAAGGTATGACCAATTTGTTGATTTTCTTCATATTTTCTGGAATAACCATCTCAATTAGACGTTCACCATCATCGGTGTCTGTACGACCAAGTTCAGATTCAGCAAACCAATCACAATTCGTTATTTTCGATAGAACAGAGTTGGGATAACATTTTTGGAACCATTGCTGAGTTTGTACATATTTTTTTCATCAAGAAAAAATTGTTTTGAAAATAACAGAAGTAGCTTCATTTAAATGGCTGTCACTTTTTTCTGACAAATCGGAATGTCATGAAATTTGACACATAGTCTTTTGAAACTTATTACTTCATAAACGTCATATGGATTTGACAATGGCAACGCCATATGTCTGTCAATAATACGACTTATTGCGTGATGTAATACGTTATACAGTTTTGAATAGGTCTATGTGTCAGTCTACGAATTTTTTGATATAATTATATTGGAAATTGAGCAAAACTTGAAGAATATGAATAATATTAATAAGGATAATTTTGATTTGAGGATGTAGTTGAATATAATAACTGTGTCAACGATTTAATACTACTTCATGGAAGTTTTAACTTCACTACTTGTTTCCACGCCATCTCTAACATAATAAATAGCACTAAGAGGTAAGTTCCGAAATATAACAGACGCCATTACATATTCTGTCAGTAGTCACTTGGAAAACTAGTTCTGTTAGAATACTGAAAAGCTGTGCATATACATTTAAACTTTCTCGAATATCGCCAACTTCAAGTCAGTAATCTTCGGCTGTAGGAAGTTGGAGAACTTTCCTTATGTGGAAAACAAGTTATTTTTTTTTGGGACAGAAATGAGGAAACGTAGTGGAAAACTTTCCCTATTTGCCTGAAAATAAATGACTCGACTGTTAATATCGGTATTATCAATTTCTAATATGATTTTATTGGATCAATTCAAACCAAAAAAAGATTAATGAATATGTAGTGCGTTCCATTAACTTAAGATTAATCCATTAACATAAAGTCTCCATCATAGATCGTGGATAAAGTATCAATCCCTCAATATTTGCTGAGCTAATAATTTACGCTTTTGTTACTGCGAATGAGGAAATTCAAAGGTTAATTGGAGGGCTTTCAATTTTGGAAACTATTGGTATGAGTAGATTATATTTCAAAGTTGGTCAACTTCTGTTTTTTGGTGAGTAAAAAAAATGAGCCGTAGCCTTGTAGTTAGCAAGGTTAGAATCTGTCGTTGATGAGCACAAAAGCGTAGAAACACAAACTTGGTTCAATTCCTCAAATGTTCAAAGAGCTGAAGGATAATTATCAAGTTAATGGATATTTTACAAGGGACGAAAGTCTTGAAAGCTCGAGAGGACGAAGTAAATTTCGTCGGTATATTGCTTATAAACCAGTAGCCTGTCAAATTGAAATAAGAAATAAGGAACGAATCTCAATATGCCCTACCAGAAAATTGAAATATTCACTCCAATCTACGAATCATCGATCTCTGTACTTTGTACTGTACTGTATTTTTGTGTTATCCGACTTCTACGAACCTTGTGATTAAGCTCACCAGTGTTTTTTCATCTCACGCCTTTTTTCTGTCTCATAATCTGAGATTTTTTCTCAAATATAAAGATTGCAGCCATACCTCTCTATTTTTTACTCTCCCAGGATTCCCTAATACTATTAAATTCATTTTAGCTCAACCAATGATGAAAGGCTTATGATTTCATCAAACAAATTTCTTATGCTACAGACAATCATACTCTTTTTGGTTTTTGGAATCAACTCCAAAGGATGTTGATGCGATAACTCATGAGAATGGATTTTGTTCCTCCCTTATTATAGCAAAATGCAAATGAGGGTATTCCATCATCAATAAATCCGAAATATAACTTCATAAAAGCTGATTTCAGATATAAAAAAAACATATTAGATAATATTTTCATATGAAAAACTATAATAGAAAGACGTAATAAAGACGTATAAAGACCTATAATTCATAGATATGAGAGCAGCATTCGACTCAATCTAAAGAAACAACGTGTTGAAGATATTAAATGAATTAGAAATGCCAAAAATGTATAACTATTATAAGAAGCGTATATAGAAAAGTAGAAGAGAAAGTACAACTGAATAAACAAATATCAGAAGAGCGATAGGACTCCTGTTAGTATTAATACATTGTTTTTTCACTTATGATACATTCGGCAGATCTTCTCTGTTCTCAATTTTCCATCAGAGTCTTTGCCTGTCTCAGCTCTTGTAGGTTGTCCCAATTATTGATTTTCCTCCTATCTTCCTCCTTTTATAATGCTTTTTCTATTGTTCTATAGCTGATACTACAAAAGGGTTCAGGTCCCATGAAAGGCTTGTTTACCTCTGCTTTAGCATGTCCCAGTATTCCATATGAGTTTGGATTTTATGATTTTGGAGCTTGAAGCTCTAATGGTTGTTCGGGTATCGTCCAGGATGATTCTAGATTGAACTGGACACATTTTTCAATTGCATGAATTCCTGCCCTTAAAAATGTTTGATGTGTTTCCCATGTGAGTCTAGGCATTCCTATTCTACAGTTTACTATTGAGGTCTACACACTAAACTTTTTCATTGAATCATCCTTGGCGTGTCCTAGGTTTGTTCATTATTTAGGGATGTTTTTTCATTGACGATTCCGACTCTTAACATTCTTGGTGATGTTTTTTTTTGCAACGCTTTCTGGTAGTATGCGGAAAGGTGGGACATTCAGAATTACTTCGATTGCAATACCTTCGAGAGGTTATTCGTCGGGATCTTCGGACTAATTCTGGTACCGGATGTACCGTACAGGATGACAATGTTAATAATTTTGCTGATTATTTTTGATAAGGATTATTTTTGAACAAGACAATGTTAAGTGACGAAAGTTCTATAGAATAATTTGGAGGTATCCTACTACATCCAGTTTATATTAAAGATCTTATATCGTCTGATTTATTCAAATTAATGGTGCAATACTTGTGTGGAAAAAAAATTTGATCCAAAGTATATATTGAAAATGTGGTGCGACAAATTTTAGTACCTAGTGCTTGCTGAAAATTGGACTAAAACTTGTTAAAAACGATGTAGAGGCTCTATTTACGTATAATTATTAAAAAAACAAAATGGAGAAGCATCTATTTATGTGTAGACATCTATAATCGTGTTTATAATGATATGACAATAAAAAAATTAAACATGGATTGATTTAATACCTTAATATTTAGGAAAATATCAAAATGTTGTGCCTGTTAATTATATTATTAGAATTAAGAAATATCTGTATTTGACGCTTCTTTTCACTAGCTTTGAACAACGTTTATGCGCTGATGAGTCAAATACGATTTAAATAAACAATTTCACGTTTTGATTTGCGATATCAACAGTTATAAGATGACTGCGGAAAGTTGAAACTACTCATAAGTTAATTTTCCGCACAGTATATCAGTGCTCCGGCGAAGACGGAAAGTGTCATAATTCATAACCGTTGACTACACAAACAATTTCGTCAAGACAGCATGTCCTATACCTTGGAAAATACCACGGACATATTTTCCACTACTAACTTTGCACAGAGGTTAGTTAAGTAAGATAACGGAGGAATCATAAATTACGTCAAGCGTCTTATTCTTGTGATTTATTGTCAACACAAGTTAGAAGTAGATTCGACGAACTTTATTATGTTTTTATTAGAAATATTAACCATGTAAAAATGAACTTGCAATCTTCTTTTTCAATAAGTCAGTTGAATAAATTGAATCCGTCTTTTACGTTGTTGAAATTTCTATCAATTGAGCGATCTGCTTTATCAAAATTTGTAAAAGCAAATTCCGCTGGCACTAGTTTTGTGTTTAAATGAAAATTTTGAAAAAACATCCCGATTATTTATAATAATTAATGATACCAATACAAACGTTGACTTTTCGTGCGGTTTTTTTCAAAATTTGAACGTTTATATAAGAAAAACATATACAATAGTATTGTCCATCTGAAGCTATGACATTTTCCCATCTTTCTGGCAATTTGTGAATCCCATCTCAAAAGAACTGCGCCTGCTTAGCAGCCAAGAATTAATGAAGCCAATTTTTGATATCTTGCTCTAATGTAAACCGTTTTCTAGTGGGGGCGTTCTGGATCGACCGGAACAAATGGTAGTCAGACGGGACAAGGTCTGGGCTATAAGGCGGGTAAGGTGAAACTTCACACTGTTTTCCAAATAGTTCTTAACCGCAATAGCATGACGGAAAATTATTATCTTGTGTCTGGTCGCATATTCCGGCTACTGCTCTCTTCAAACGGATTAATTGTGTTCGGTAGCGTTATCTATTGATGGTTTCACACGAATTTAGCAGCTTATAATACAACACACCCTTCTAGTCCCTCAAAATAGAGGCCATGGATATTCGGCTTTGCCGTTTAATTGGCTGGTTGTCCGGATTTCACATATGGCTTTTGCGCTTGGAGTTGTCGTAATGGATCCATTTTTCATCACCAGTAACAATCCGATGCTAAATGACTCCCTTCTGTGGCGTTCCAGCAGAATTTCGGACATGCAAAACCGCCTTTCGATGTCGAGTTTATGTGGTATCCAATTTCCTTACTTTTGAATATATGCAGCTGCTTTTAAACGTTTTGGAATAGCTGCTTAAGTGACACCCAAAGATTTTGCGAGCTCTTCTTGTGTTTGGCAACAATCTTCATCGAGTAATGTTTCCAGTTCTTCATCTTCAAACTTTTTTGGCTAACCAGGACGTTCATCGTCTTCCAAGCCAAAATCACCACTTTTAAATCGTGCAAACCACTTTTGGCACGTTTGCTCAGCCAGAGTATGTTCACCATAAACTTCCACCATAATACGATGACTGTCGGTAGCATTTTTATTCATATTAAAGAAATGAAGAACTTTTGAATTCGTCTTTTACATTATTAAAACATCTATCAATTAATCTGTTTTATCAAACTTTCTAAGAGCTGATACTACTTCTGTGTTTAAATGAAACTTTTGGAAAAACATTTATTATACCAGCCCAAACGTTCATGCTATTGAGCGTGAGCCTCACACGTTCCGTTAGGATTTTCTCTGCTCCAATATCTACAGTTCTGTTTGTTACCCGTTCCGTTTAAATGAAACGTCGCTTTATCAGAAAAAACCTTTTTTGTTTATCAACTGCAAATCTGTGTTCATTCTGTCTATAATCAATTCACAGTCTTCTATCGGGATCTTCTTCATTTAACTTCTGAACTAACTGAACATAATTGTTGGTGGCAAGTTCTCGAGTTGTCTTAACGGATTTTCCTCAATATCTAACTTTTTTTCATCAGTTAATTGAAAGTTTTTACCTGGTTTTTCAATATTTTTTACATGTCCAGTTTCACGGAACGTATTTTCAGTTTTGCTAACTGTAGACTGCGAAATCTGTTGGCTAGGATATTTATTATTTTAAATTTCTCAAACCTTTGAGTTCTTGGTTTATTACCACAACAAATTATAATTAAAATGTCTATTCTTTCAGTCTCGGACTGATTTTTCGAATTTTGTAAATAACTCGAAATCTATGCCAAATTTTGGAAAAAGTGAAGGGATCAAAAATATAGTTTAAGAAATTTTCTACAAAAAAGGTTCTATGTAATTTTTCCCTAAGAGTTATCATTTCTTTATAAAATGCGCTCAAACTTCGGGGCCGTATCTTACTAAAAATTTTTCGCGCCGCGTAGAGTCTGAGGGAAATTACGTCCCCGGCTGAAGAAGAAACTGCTGTATCTCCTCGAAAACTCAACATTTTGGGAGGAAAGAAAGTGCATTCTACTCGTTAGAGTCTCTACTATTCAAGTGCTACCACAAAAAAATTTAAACTTGTGAAATTTCTTTGGAAAACAACACGAACGAGATTGTTTTTTGCTGGTTGCCTGGGTGAACTTAAAACACATGTGTCTGTGACTCTGCTACACCCAGCAGCGAAACCTTGCTTGAGGTCGTCAATTAGACGATTAACTTTGAAATGAGACCAATTATATCTTTGAACTCACTCTGTGATAGGAAAAAAACCACTTCTAATGTTATGTTTTTTCATAGTTGACAAGTTTGGTTGAAAGTTGTTGAATATCAGCCATTTTCGCAAAATAATGAGAAAACTCCTCCCCAAATAAGTTCGTAAAACCTTCTGTTTCTCATCAAAAATTTGAAAACTCGCTAAGAGCTTCAAAACGACATTTTTTTCTTAAATCTTTTTGCGATTTTCGAGGGTTTGGTTGTAACGCATCACCCTCTACATAGATATCCATTTCAAAAAAGAAACTTTTTCCTACTGGAAGAGTTTCTTCAATACATCAGCCGAAGATTCTATGAGTGTAGAGGGCGCCGCAAAACAGACAGACGGCAAAAGATTCTTATTAGTGCACTTTTTAACGTTAATTGTTGAATGAAAATTGTGAAAATAAATAGTGAAAATAACAGAAAAGGAAACTAATTGGAGTGCTTCAAGGTACAAAATTAATTGTGTTTCTTTTTTAATACGTAAAGTGTCGTAAATGTCAGCATCAAAATACTCTTTGATTAGTGAAATGTTGAATTGTTTTTATTGTTTTGATAGCGATTTTCTTCGATGAATATGAGAATTAAGAAGAATTTCTTGACGAGTCTGATGTAAATATTGTGGACAGGCATGCTGGAGAACAAAAAGCTGCTATATACTTATAAATTAATGATTGTTTGACAGTACAGAAAAGTGTATAGCTGAAAATGTAGTAAATTCTTTATATAATGCGTCTCGTAATGTCTCTGACCTCAATTTGTATAGATACAAGTGTTTTTTAAAGGCTGTTGTTAAGAAAAAAGTTGTCAATCTAGGGTCTCTTCCTTTAACCTCAGCTGTAGCCAAATTACATTGCTTAATAGTGTATTTCCAGATTCAAGATTGTCTCTCCAATACCAGCTTAGATCCAGTAAAGTAGGGATGGGAGTTTCCAGACATTTTGTCACCGAAAGCAATGAAACAAACACCAGTTCTCTCAGAGATCTTAAAAATTATTTCTTGTATCTGCCGAAAAGGTTGTAGTAAGTTGTGAAGTTGCAAGAAGCCTGTGTGGGTCGCATTTACAAAATTCATACACAATCTCATTCCTGTTGACCAGTCCTGCAGTAGAAGACACCCTGACGAGCACGGAATTCCTCTTGGAGGAAGTGATGATGATGAAATTGACTAGATTGCAATTGATTTCTTATATCCGATTTTTAATATTTTCTCTTTTTTCTATAAATGTTTGAATAAAGCTCTCACAAGAATAGCGGTTTTAAGGATTATACCTGTCCCACACTTAAGTTTAGAGTACTTACAACAATCAAGATTTTAAATGAAAATTTCTGGTATTTTTGAGTTTTTTGTAGTTTGGGAAAAATCATATTTGAGCTTCTTCGAAGGTAACTTCCTGCTTGGCATTCTCTCTTCCAGAAATTTACCTCAAAATTCTTTTTTGAGCAAAAAATGCACTGTTGAAAAAATCCAGTAACACGAAATTCGCTTTTTGCAAGAGTAATTTTGAAATTGGGAAAAAATGACGATAAACCTTTTTTGTAGGAAATTTTTTGATCAACATTTTTTATTCTCTCACTTTTTTCGAAATTCGGCATAGATTTCGAGCTATTCGCAGAACTAAAAAATTTTTAAAATTTAAACAAAAATATATTGCTTAGCGGTCAAAATTTTGATGTTGATTTTTACTGTATCGATAGAGCACCCCCTATAACTACCTAAATCCAAAATATCGGCAACATAACTAATTTTCGTGGGTTTTGGCTCTAATTGAGCTGTATTCACTGGACTATTTAGTAACTTTAAATACCTAAATGACAGCAGCCTACTACATTCGCATCACTAATTGTTTATTTGGATTTTTGACTGATTGCTGATTTCAAACTTGACATATATTGCTTTTCTAACTTTGGTGACATTTTTTTTTTCACCAGAAACTTTCATGAATACTTTTTACCTTAGCCCGAATCACACAAAACGCCGATTCCCACGAAGTGTGTTATTGTCAGCAAATCTCCAAGTGAAATTTTCATTAATTAAAATCCTTCTGTGGCTTTTGTTTAAATACTACGAAATTGCTAACCTAATTCAACAAAAACCCCAACGGAATCACAAAGGACCCTTTAATAGATTTGGTCAGCGAAGCCTGCCAACATCCGAATAGGTATACGGCTACGACAGGGCCGCGAAATGACACATTTTGCTTCATTTGGATTCCAGGGTCCATTAACTGAGAACATTGTTTAATAATTCACAGTGGTGTAACTAAAAAGGGGTTGATATACGAAAAAATACGATAAACTATTTTTAAAAACATAATCAAATAAAGGGACAAAACTGAAGCAATGAAAAGAGACTTAAGAGTATTGTTGTCAAATCTTTCCGTTTTTCGCAAAAATAATGAACTTATTCCTAGAAAGAAATACTGAATATCTCTATACCTAAATGCCATAATTTCGGAGTTATAACTACATTTACAGTATGTCCATCAAAGTTACAATTAATATTGTTTATTTTGATGTCTACGATTGAATAAACTCATTTAATTTGAATATTTAATGAAAAAAGGATCAATTATTTTGTCACCTATTATTCCAGCCGATATATATAGAGTTTTTCGGTATATTGGGTATGGGATTCAAGCATTCAACGAGGATTGTTACGTGAATAGTATCTACAATTATGCCGATTCACGTTTTCATTAAAACGAAATCGCAAAACATAACATTACTTGAAAAATTTTGATCGTTTTTCCATCATTAGTTCTGCAAAATATTCATGTCTATCAAAACCGTCAACGTTTTCATGACGGATGTTTGCGAAATATCAAATTCCCTGAATATTTAATAAAAACAGATTTGTTTTCAGTTAATGCAGTTTTTCTGCGCCCTGATTTGGATAAATCTACCACTGAATCAGCCTTTTACTAATTCACTGACAGTACAATTTTTTAAAGGATTTCGCTTAGGATATAAATTATTTAATTATATCCCATTAAAATATTAATTCGTTCTTTTTGAAATAAACTATCCATTGTGACAACTCATTTTATATCAATAGAATCCTCTACAGCTCTAAAGCCGCTGCGAAAGCTACTCCTTTATCTTATATGTATATATCTGAAGAGAGAGGCATTTAGCGACGTCCAAAGGCTAACCTCGCGCAATAATTTAGCTAATAAAGCTTCTGGAATAGATAAAACTACAAAACAGTAACAAACCAATGGAGAAAATAGTTTAGTTTGAAGGACACAGATATCCAATCTGAATTGGTAATCAATCGTGGGTCAATGAGAACCTTTCGCAAGCTTGAAATGTTTTTAAAGTAGCTCAAGGAACTGCATTGATCATTGTTGGAGTAAAGTTTAAGAGAGATTCATACTCATTTATCAATAGATGGCGCTCAATTGTCTTAATGAAGAAAATTCGAGTTTGGATTTTTCTTTTGAGAAATAAAGATAATACTAGTCAAATTCCATGCGGAAAATTCTCATTTCAACTCAGTTTGAATATTTTTTAAGTTCTTTAAAAAAAATCGACAAATTTTTTCTAAAAAATAAACCGTTTTCAAATTATTTGAAATTGAATAGACCGCGATGCATATTGGACATAATTCATTATAATGTTTTGTTAGACTATATAACAATTGAAGAAAAAACAATTTGATATCTTCGTCCATTAGTTCAAATCTTGGGGCAATCGCTGACTAATACTCTTTGAAAGATCTAATTAAATTTACTTATATAAATTCTCTCAGATTCGACAAGGCACTTTACGAATAATTAAATTCTTTTTTTTTCGCATTTCTACTGCTCGCTCAGCATTTGAATGTAAATTAAAATGTCAAAAGGTATTAGTTTCAGGGTGAAATATATTTTAATAAAATTGAATGTCGAGGTTTTTTCTTAACTTAAAAAAAAACGCATTTTACTAGTCATTTAAACAAGCCCAGTTTAAAATAATAATCTGACATACTCATTTGTAGAAAGCTTTGATTTTGTTTAAAATAAGAATTTCTAAAGTCACGTAAACATTTTTACGTGCATAAATAATTGAAAAAACCAAGGAAAATTGCGTGAATATTAGTTCTAAAGTAATCTGTTCAAAGAAATGATTTGAATATGGTGCTATCTGCATGGCAAAAATAAATCGGGTGGAAAGGATTGAGAGTTTCAAAAATCTAAAAATAGACAATTAGAGCATCTTGAGAATGTATTACTTAACCCTCCTAGCTATTTGAGGGTTGTTTTAGCTAATAGAAAAAAAAGAATGAATTTACATTAAACTCCGGGACCTATTGACGATAATAAATAAAAAAATAATCAACATTTTATTTTGAATGAAGGAAATTATAAAATTAATGAAAATAGTAAACAAATCATGTGTATCATTGAATTTTGAAGGTGGTTTTCCAATCACGAATCCACTTCATATGTAAATATGTAAATGCGAGCTCTACTAATCATTCTGCAGTTTATACAGATACATAAAAACCTGCAGTTCAACTGCAAACGTAAATTACTGAGTTGAGTTATCACAACATAATTCTATATGAAGGGAAACTCTCAAAATAGAGAATTATGGGAAAAAAATGATTGCGGGCTGAAGAAAGGGACTGCTGCGGTCAGTAGAAGTCATACAAACAAATTCTGGGTTTCCACCCACTCTCTATAAAATTCGTAGCGGTACGGAAGGAAAGAAAATTTTGACTAGGGTCTTTGCCTAGCCATATTTTTCTGATAAATAACACGAGACTTAATAATAAGATACCAAAAAAGCTAAATGACCAAAAAACTGAATAGATTGAAACGTTAACCATCTAGTTTTTAAAAGGTCGTGGATCCCCTGGAATATTTACGATGTAAACTTGCGTGAGGTCTGTAAGAAATTGATAATTTGGAACATGTAATCTATAAGTGTTCCAGATGGGAAAAGCAGAGGAAAAAGACGATTAATATTCTTAAGAAGCTACCACCAGCACAGCAATTATATCCAAAATTTTGGAAAACGATTTATGAACTCATATCGGCAGCTACGAAGCAGAAAGAGACGGAAAACAGCCTGAGGTGGTCGAGGTACCAAAGCAACTTCATTACAACTCTCCCTAAAGCTACGAGGAGGCTGGATTAGTGAGATGAAAGTCTCACAAAAATGCACGAAAATAGAAAACAACGTAGAATCATCATCAATCATTATGAATCAAACTCTCTAAACGAATGGGAGGGTTAGATTCTGGTTGATGAAGATCGAATCCTCAACTCCCGCTATGATGTTGATTTTCTCCAACAGAGGAGAAAATAAACAGAATAGAGCTGGTTAATGGAAAGTTTGCTTTGAAACCGAAACGAAACTGATGATAGTAGACGTAGTGGGAAAGCAGGTCCTTGGCGGAGAGTACGATGCTCATACATAAACAAAAACATTAGAAAGAAACGGGTACTAGAAGAATATCCTATACTGCGAAAAGAACTAACACCTAGATGGTAAAAAGTTAAGTAAAAACCACCAGACTATCATCATTTTGCATGGAGAATCCACTCATTTTCCTGGATAGCTCTATCTCTCATAGTCTTTTCAATTCCTTCGATTCCAGGTCCTTTTATTCTGCCCTGTTCTACATGGAGAATGTGTCGATCGCCTATGAGAAGGTTTGAACAAATTAAACAAGTCACAGACCAACAACTTCAAGTTTCATTGACTAGAGTCCATGAAACAAGCAGAGAGATATGAATCAAATCAAAATATCTTAACATCGAAGCAATTGTAAAGACTTTCTACTTGGCTTTTTGGTTCTAGTTTTTGATGTACGTAAGGTCCTCAGATACATTATTTTTTGCCAATATTTAGAGTCTATTAAACCCAAAACATATTGAGTCTTCTAGCATGAATACTATCCCAAGTATTCCTCGAAACTGTACAAAAAGTATCTGAAAGAGTTGGATCGTATTGTTTTACTTTGTTATGTATCACGTAAGCTGTAGAGTTGGCAAAAACTTTTGACTAATAATATTTATCCGGTATTTTTGGATTTGAACTTTTCAGTGAAAGCTGAAGCCTCCTAATATGCAAAAGATAAGTAACTTAACGTCCTTCTGTAGTTTGAGGAACTGGGTATTAGGACCAGTAATAAGACCTGTAGTATTTCAGTCACCAAACCTGAAGGATTCTGTCTTATGTCCAAACATCTATTTGGTTCCATTCGTGTTTCAGGATAATCCAAAGATGTGAAGTGGAAGTGAGACAATGCTTCATGTCTTTCATGTTCAATTTTTCTCACAACAACTCCATCGGCTCGAGGTCATTACTTCCAGTACATTCTTCCTTTCCAATTCTTTTAAATAGTCTCTATATAGCTTCGAGGTATCTTTTGGATTGTTGGTATGCTGCAAAATCAATTTTCCGCCAATTGAGCGCAGATCAGATCATAGTATATTTTCCTGAATCTTCCTTATTCAAAATCTTTCAGGAATTCAGTCGTCTTCCTTCAAAAACATCCCCTAATAGATCTAATATCGTTTCTTTATTTGACCTGTACACATTTTTCTCAAGCTTTGATGTTCTTCAGCCTACTATAACCTCATTTTGACCTTTGAAAAAGACAGATCTGCTTGTCGATCATGTTTACTGATCAATTAAATTCAGCGATTGTAATTTTTCGATGACACCCTGAACGATCTCGAAGTTTATGAGAAACCCAGAAAGTATCAAGATAAATTCCTCAACGAACAATCAAACTTGGAATGAAAACCAATACTCCTGAGGAGTAAACTCTCAATTTCGCTTCAACTGTACCAAAGATACACGGAATTAAGTTCTTACCTCTAATTTATGTGATTTTTAGAACACAAACAAAATTGAAATGAAGATATTTCAAAGAGATATTATGTCGATCTCGTTAGTATAATGCGGGAGATTAAATTGATTCCCCACAGTGAACTGGGATCGGGAATTAAACTTTAAGACCCAAGGAATGGGAACAAGAAATCTGAGGTGATACGGTATTAAGTAAAAGAGGTGAATTTGGGGTTTCTGCAAGCTGTGTGTGAGTTTTAATACTTTTCCGAAGAGATTTTCTTTTCAGAAACTGTGTTCACGTTTCATTCACTTACTGTATTAAATGAAATCACTGAAATGAGTTATGTGACGTTGATATTATATTTACAAGGTGAGTTATTTATATGTATACTGTATCTTCTGAACGTAATCGAAATTTGGAATTAATAAAACTTATAGAGTCATAAAAAAATTTCTTATAGTGCTCAGTCGCTTCGTAATACATTGATGAAAAACTCAATGTCTTCAACTAGTTGAAAATCAGTCTACTTCTCGATTTACAGTGCTAAAGTATTATTAAAAGGGTTGCTTCTGAAATTTTAACACAAATAGAAACAAATATTTGATTGTGATAATAACAAATCACTTTTGCATGGGTTTGGACCAATTGTTGAGGTGTTTTTCTCTTTTACCCTACCTCGGACATCCCATCTCTACCCAAGCCTGGTTGAACTCTGGATAACGCGTCCTCGGCCATCCTATAGTCAGTCAGGCTTGGCAGAACTATAAATGACTAATATATAATCCATAATTGATATTTCAACATTAAAAGTAATACTTTTTCATGAATTGAGGATAATTAAAAATAGAAAAATAAGAAATCTTTTTTTTATATGTCTAATTATTTAACTAATATTTTTATGTACATTAATAAGTAGAGTACATCAATAGAAATTTGTCATAAAACTATAATTTCATTAATTAATTAATTAAAAATCGATTTTTTCAAGCAACCAGGCTGTCCTACGGTTGCAGACTAGTCTTGGGTTTATCTAGGCAACAAGGTCTTGTCCAGGATGCAAACCAAGCGAGGGACATCCCAGTTATCATCCAAGAGTCCCACCAAGTTTGAGCCAATAATGGCTTCCAAGCTAGTGCCAGAATTGTATATACTTGACCCAAGTCTGGGCCTATACTGGGCCCATCGTATAGTCCTAAATGGGATATTACATTAATACATAATACAGATTTGGTACACCAGCTAAAATGTAAACTAATTGATGGGTCATTCACTTGTTTTGAAACCAACGATTTCTTCTTATTTCCACAGATGAGAAATAAGTTTCGAGGTACCTCAATTAAAATGGAAAATTGGTTCAATATTATGGGAAACAATAAAGCCATATCTCATAACTTAAGTAGCAACCCTCGTATATAAGAAAGTTCGTTGAATGATGACCAGTTGGTGAAATATCTAGAATGAGGAATAAAATAAGTTTGCATCGACGTAACGAAAATAGTGGAAAGATTTTACAGTTTTTTTTCTGTAAGCTTTTCCTTTATTTTTCCACATACAATACTGAGTGACTTTTTCTTTTTATTGATGGTGCAGTCATTACCGATAATGGATTTTTCGAGATTCGGGGAGTTTTATGTACATTGAAACTCATGTGGAATTTACATTCATTTTACGTCGAATGTTCAGTTCTTTCAGTTATCTCCAGGAAATTACTGGAAACTTTAATATGACAAAATTCGATGAATACACTCTGTTTGTCATGGTAAAACGATAATTTAGACTTATATCAACTTTTATTTTAATACAAAGTTGTTTTAGAATCGAACTTCTTTGGAATATTTTGGTTCAATTACTAACAATCGCATCAATGTGATTTCTCGTAGGAGCAACAAATTGAATAAAACAAAATGTGAGAATATGTGAATTTCAGCTAAAAACAATGATAACGAAAATAATTTGGAAATTTACAAAGAGAGACTATGAAATTTTGCCAGAAGATGAAAAATTAGAGTAGAAAAGAAGACTAGTAAAAAGAAATACAAAAAGAAGTAGAAGCTTGAACTTAAAATCGCAAAATTAGGGATATTTCCAAGACATAAAAAAAATTAGAAGCTGATACCAAAACCGCATGTAAATAGTTTTTACTCGTGCCGAAGATGACCAGCTCCCAAATCGACCTGTGACTGTTCAACTCCGGAAACAGTGACCAAAATCAACCAAATTTTGCGTGCAGATTGTCAAATGAGCATCCGGATGATTTCCAAGGCAGTAAAAGCCGATTAAGAAACGGTTAGAAATAATTTACTTGTGACAAAAGTCTGTGCGAAGTAGATGTCAAAAAATCTGACTCCTGACCAAAAGCTCTTACGTCAACAGATCTGCTCAGATTTCCTTGAAAGGCTAGAAAAAGATTCGCTTTGAAAGGGACCCGGTTTGAGTCGAAGAAAGAAAAAATGTCGAAAAAAAAACGGCAGAGCTCCTAAAGTCTGTGCCGAGTTGGTGCTAGAAAATCTGACTTTTTACCAAAAGCTCTTGCGTCAACGGGTCTGCTTAGATTTCCTTGAAAGGTTAGAAAAAGATTTGTTTCAGAGCAGACATGGTTTGAGTCGAACAAAGGAAGAAAATCGAAAAAAACGGCAGCGCTCCTAAAGTCTGTGCCGAGCTGGTGCCAAAAAATCTGACTTTTGACCAAAAGCTCTTACGTCAACGGGTCTGCTTAGATTTCCTTGAAAGGTTAGAAAACGGTTTGTTTTGGACGGGACCTGGTTTGAGTCGAAGAAAGAAAAAATGCCGAAAAAAAAACGGCAGAGCTCCTAAAGTCTGTGCGAAGTTGGTGCCAAAAAATCTGAATCCTTACCAAAAGCTCTTGCGTCAACGGATCTGCTCAGATGTGTAGTGGGGGGAGGAGAGTATATTAAAGAGAACCATTCGAATGCTGAATAATTTTCATAATAGACCCCTTCTTCGTAATCAGTCTCGTTATTCAATAGCAAGACCTCGTAGAATATAACTAAACTTCCTTGTTGATAAATCGTAGTTTTGTTTTAGACAAATCGTTTTCGCACTCACTTTCATCAAGTTTTCTGTCAATTCCGAAAAATTAGGTGTGAAAAATGCCCAATTCAAATCAGCAATCCTTGTGATACTTATTCTTCTATGATTTTTCAAAAAATGCTCCATACGCGATAAATTCTCGTTCATCTTGCTTGTCGAAAGACTTCCAGAGCAATCGTTGCCTTCCACACTTTCACCACGTTCTCGAATCAGCTTGTGCCGCTGAAAAACACCATGACAACATCACCGTAGGCGTCCTTAATCATGTCATTAGACTAAATGTCTATTTTACCAAGCTGTAAAGCAAAATTTGATCGCGTATGATTTTCCATGATAGTTCAAGCTTTCTCAAACAGCTGGAATGATAATTTGATATCCTTGTATTTTGGAGTAATCTAATTAAGAATGTCTACTCCATCACATGGCAGTACTCACCTATAACAGAAAGCACCATGGTGTGTCCTATAGGGGGCGTAGTACCAACTTGACACTCGTACACTCCCCCGTCTCGCCGTTGCGGATATCGAACTTGTAATGTCCAATCTTCCGTCATGGGATTGTGAATACTGACGAAACGTTGATCCGACGTATACGTGAATCTACCCACTGTTAATAAATGCAGATCTCTGTGTCTGATCCAGGATACCTGCAACAAAATAAATCAAGAAACTAATGATTCCATAAATTTTGAAATTACATCAACTTTGTATATTATAAATATGTATATGAAATAGCTTTACAGGTGAAAGGCTTGGAGTCGCTCAACTGCTTTGCTCTATTTATTGCTGCTAATGGCTGCTTCACGCTAATTCTCCATTCCTATTCTTCCTAGATGGTCTCTATATGTTTTTATCTATTGTTTTGTGAATCTTCTTCTTTTTCTTATAGTTCCTTCTTCTCTTAATTCTTTTAATCTATCTATCTTCATCTATCCTAGCTATATACCTAATTTAATTATTGTTTTAAATTATTGATTGATGGTTAATCTATTTTAAGGTAACAATTATTTAAAGGTTTGAGAAAGTTGAGTTTTTATAAACAAAAGTTCATATGTATTCAAGTGCAATTTTAAATTGGGAAAATTAGTTTTCCAAGACTCTTACTAAAAATGCGCTAGAGCAATTTCAACTACTAAGAGCACTAGAGTGTCCTCGGAATGTTTGTGTACACATTCAATAATGTGAGAAGCTTGCACCTAACTTCAATTTCTGTTTATAGTCCAGTTAATTTAGGCTTTTGGGTTTTTTATCGACCTCAAACGAAGTTTTGTATTGCTTCGATATTGTTTTTTTTTGGTCTAAATAAGGAATTTTCTCGTAATTGGCCAATCAAATAATTGTAATGATTTTACGGTGATTGTGATATTTAAATTAATTGTTGAAACCTAACCTAACCTAACCTACATACTTCTCTACAAAATGGAATCCAATCAAAAGCAGGGGTTGCTGTTATCGAAAACTCTGCCAAATATATATATAAACTGTATGTAGAATCATCGCTTATTTTATATATTGTCGACAACCTCATCAAGATAAAACCATGGAAGAGTTTTCGATAACAGCAACCCCTGATTGTGAATGGCTTCCATTTTGTAGAGAAGTATGTAGGTTAGGTTTCAGCGACTAATTTAAATATCACAATCACCGTAAAATCATTACAATTATTTGATTCCTTAAACGGAAAAAAGTACCTGAAGGGATGATTTCCGCGCCCTATATATACTTATTCTTGTACAGCGTTATTTTCTTTATAACATACTGAAATCGGAGGGATATAACTTAATCTAGATAATTACCATTTATTTTCATCAGAAATATTTGGCACATATACACAAAAATTTTAGAAATTTGAATTCTTCAGCTTTAACTAGGCGAAAAGAACTATTAAAAAATCAAAAATACTCTTTCGAGAAGATGTATTGCAGCATCGATTAATGGACTTGAGAAAAATTCAATTTTTAACACTTTTTGCGCAAAATTTTATTGATAAGACAAATCAAAATAGGTCATAGCGAGAAAAATTTTCAAAGCATGTAATCCTAAACTGAAATCAAAATTCCAAATAATTTTGATTGTAATTTCTTTATATCAAGTTATTATTCTGAATTTCTTTTATTTCATAGACCTTTTGATATGTTTATGTTTCTGAATCTACTTGATTTTGAGTATTTCAAAATTTTTTTGATAATTTAAAAATTGACGTCTCGACTTTATTTATCAAAATTTAATATTAACACTGACAATTTGAGTATTTATGTTGATCAATAGATCACCTTCATCATGAATATCAAAATAAGAATAAGAATAAACTAGAATTTTGTTATAATTAGAAAAATTAATTTTTCCTTGATGAAATTATTTATAGTTTCATTAGAATTTACAAAATAGAAATATAAATTTTACTTATATTATTTAGGTCTGTGAACTATTTCCAAAAATTCTGTTTTTCGTGTATTAGATTCCGTTTCAAGAATTTTTGAATCTTTATAATTGAATTTATATTTTTTTGATATTTCATAGTTTGTTAATGCACTTCTATTTTTTTAATCGTATTGGTGACCTCTTAGTCTATTTTATAAATACTGAAATGTCTGCCCTATGTACACATGTTTCTTGATGATTCAAATTTTAATTTAGTGAAATATTTAGATAATGTATTATGTCCTTTATGACTTGAACTGATATTATATTTATTGAAATAATTCAATAATTGTTGTAAAAGTCCTTGTACATATGATAAAGAAAAACGTTTTATGTTTTGATGCTTGTTTTCATCCTTAAATGATTATAGTATCTGTTTATCCTTTTCTTGAATACGTTGTTTATCATTTTTCCATTTTTCTTTCAATGAAGTTTTTGCTTTATGGATAGCTAAGGATCTAAATTCAGGATCTGATAGTTGGATACATCTGATCTTTTTTATTAATTGAGATCCTATTGCTTAATGCTTGCTGCAAACAGATTTTACAGTAAGTTCCATTTTGGTCAGCTTCAGTCTCAAATCTTCACATTGTATTATTTCTATCAGTAAATCATTTACAGCCCTAAATGCACATTCAATTGAATATGAAGATATAAATGAATGATGGAGATTCAACAATATGTGTTGTAATTTCAAATTAACAGTAGTCCGAGGTATCCTTGTAGGAAAATTTACTTCACATCGCGAAAAACCCTGCTTATCTTTTGGTTTCCTCAAACCAGATTATATCTAACAATCGAATTTGGTACCGAAATCTAGCATTGCTATTAAATAAGCGAAAGGTTTAAACTCAATTTTCTAATTTCCATCTTTAAAAATCAAATTGCACCCTTGCGGCTGTGAGGCGTGGGCCACACGTTGGGAATCACCAAATTATAACATAATTCAGCTTATACAAAGGAAGTTATTCATGATTTTAGATTTGAAAATAGTATTTTCCACACATTCTTTGGTAATTGTAAATATTAATTAACAAAAACACTTTTTTTTTAGAAAACTAGTCTAACAAGTACAATTTTCAATATTTTAGTGTGAAAATTCACCTCGTATGAATTAATTATATTGTTAACATCCCCTTAAAATTTTATTTACGTGTGATAAGTTTAAGAAGGTGAAATCCTCAACGTTAAGTTCTCAATTTTTTCACCAAAGCATATTTTCCAAAAAAAAACGACCATTTTTCCCTAATTTAGGCAATTTATCAAAAAGTTTTGTCTTTGATTTTCATTTCAATAGAAAAAGCATCTCACAATACATGAAAACACTTAATTTAGACTAAATTCGGAATAATGAGAGGTTTTATTGAAAAAACATCTAAATCGACTGGACTATTGAAGAGAAAGAATTTTCTAAAAATAAAACTTTAGTTAACTGTGTTTATCATAAAACAATAGAACATCAACTAACTTTTTCCAATTCACACATCCCTCCAATATTTTTCTACATCGAAAAAATTGACATTTCCAAGTATCTTTTCCTCTTCACTTATTTTTCTCATGAATTGCTAATAATTTATTCCACCCAAAGTAGTTTCTGGGAATTTTGATTCTATCCAGAACATTCGTAGTCTACGAGATTGAAATTTTAGTACAAAACTATAAGTTTAACTACGAATCGAAAATGCACTAAAATGAATTTCTGATAAAACTTGACTTGCTCTGCATGCAATTAAAATAATCCGGATTCGAAGAGACTGAATTTAAATTCGATTTAGTTTCTATAAAATGGGAGTCGTTATATATAATTTTAAATACAAAACTTCAATGTTACTCTTTTTTAACATAACAATTCAACTGTCTGTTCACCAAGCCCTCTACTTGGGAATTTTAGTAGGTATTTAAAAATATAGTGATATCACACCAATCTCGTATTCTTTCATTATAACTCAAAATTTATATGTTTCTCCAATGTTATCTTTGTATTTCATTCAGAATCGTGTTTATCAATCCTAGTAACTGCGCCACTCCATTTTTTCTCAAAATACAACCACGATTCTTCTTGATCATATATTATATTGATAGAAACATTTCTTTCAAATCAATTGTAGTCTACAATCAAATTTAAACAATTTTTCGTAAT
Organism: Diorhabda carinulata; assembly: GCF_026250575.1. NCBI lineage: Eukaryota > Metazoa > Arthropoda > Insecta > Coleoptera > Chrysomelidae > Diorhabda > Diorhabda carinulata. Next base: position 19,015,974 of record NC_079464.1, read on the forward strand.
CAACAAGCCTTCGCTTTGTTTTCAGCAGTTGCTTCTCCATTTGAAATTGACATTTCGACTTCGGTTTTGATGACGTTATTTCGAAAAGCGCGAAGAATAAATAAACATCGTTAAAAAGTCTTTATGGATATTTTGCATTTTTTTCCTCGATATATTAAAAAGCTGACTTATTAATGGAATATATTTTGACCAAATTGAATCCTCAAATCAACTTTAGAAGTGTTAAAAAACAACTGGGTTTAGTGGTAGCGAAATAATCCAATACTTCATACCCAATATATAATGCTTTTTTATGCTAAGTATCGATGATTTGTTTGATATAAGGCTTTTCTGGGTGTAGTTTGCCTACGTGCTCACATATATAATACTTCAGTTGAGTTTAGGTCACGTTCTGTTTTGTATTCAACACCAAATCTTTGCTCTCGTTTCTCTAGAATCAACTTGTTTTATTTCAACTATAGTAATTCTATGTGAGAACTCGAATTCATTTCATTATTTTCATGGTATTTCTTTCAACTTCTTAGTGGAATAATCCAATGTTTGTTTTTAAGAAAATTCTTTATTATTTTTTCAATAATCTTTCATTCTCTTCAAGTTTTGCTAGTCAAAATTTAGAAAAACTGTCCAACATGGAAATTAATTTTATTAGAGTTATGTAATTGAGCAATTGAGTCGTTTAGTGTTTTATAAAAAAATAGTCTTCATCTTAAAATTCATTTTTTGAAGACAAAAATGCGAAACTCATCGAATTTCCTGATCTTGCTTCGACCTCGGCTCCAATCTCCAACTTTCAATATCTGAATCTCATACAAAGTCGTCTCAATCAAGCTCATCTCGAAATAAAATTTGCACTGCCGCAAAACCACCAAAACCCCATTTTCTTCTCTCAGTAAACCTGCTAATTGCTCAATAACAGTTTCAATTTGTTCAAGAGTAAGACAGAGCTTTTTACTGCTCGTGTAAAGCCATTGAATTTACTTATTGATGTTAAAATAACAGACAGTTGTCTACGTTCCTTACAGAAGAAGATGGATTTTTTCATAGCAACAACATAAGAGGTTTGCCCGAAGCAATTAGAATGACAGCTCGATGAAATCACATCAAAAATATTCCTACTAATTACATCATCATTATATGTAACTCCAGATATGTATCCAGTGAAAAATTACCCTTATTTCTTGTTCCCATTTCTATAAAAATTGCATGCCATTTCTCGTTAGTTTAATTCCATTCTACTGGATTATTTCGTCATAAATATAAAGAGAACTTCATTTAAATACAACTTCCCAAAGTTCAACAATATCTTTGTTTCATCTTTGAGTTGTGAATCAATTTTATAACTTCGTATCAAAATCCAGACAAGGGGAAGTAAGTAATTAAGTATCAAACAAACATTACTTATCGAGTTGTTGGTTATCACAATGAAGTTTAGATGTTTATCTTGGAGAAAATTGAGGGTTTCTGAAGATTTCGAGGTTAGATAAGCATTCAGAATAAATCTATCATGTCCATAGTTTCGAATTTTTGTAAATAAACGCGATGCGATGTTTTACATAACCTCACTAACTACAACGATACGGGTCGATCTCCACAACTCATGTTATTCAACATTATAGATGGTGCTACTAGTTAGTACCGTCAGTATCTAGTTAGTTACGTTCAAAACTAGTAACACCTTCTGTTATTTCTATTAGTTACAAAAAAGTCTTGAAGAAGGTTCTTTTTTATGTGATGGCTGGTAAAAATCTTTACCTCACTTGGTATATCCATACGAAATATGTATAAAAATGTTGATTCATAGTATTAGTTTTATTGTAGAATTTCTTATCTGTCTGTTGTTTGAACACTTGTTCAATTTGACTACAACTCGTATAGCAATTATTTCATTGTTATTAACGACGTCCTGTTAGTTTGTGGATAGAATTTTAGATAATGGATTAGCAATAACTTATTGTGAATGTAAATAGGAAACTAATACTTCGATATTGACTATGATTTCAGGGATACACATTTGCTTAATTGAGAAAAGCGATTGGTGTGTCTTCATTATACCCGGCATGTCTTCCTATAACATGGCATCGATAAATTTCAAACATAATTGGATAGACTAAGCAATCAACACATAGTAGGAAATGGTTTTCACTTCACTAAATATTCCTACTTTGACAAATTATGGTAAAACAGTTTTAATTTTGAAATTAATTTTCAATCTAACTTCTTTTAATAGTATATCGAGGATTTTCATTTAAAAAATCAAGTTTTAACGTAGATGATCGCTGAAATCTAGAAAATTCCATATATAGCACGTCATTCATGAAAATCAAACCTGATTTTGATTCAACCACAACAGATTCGAAATTGTGCTCCTGAGATTTATAGACAGTCATGACAAATGCAGATCTAAGAGGAAATTAATGGTGCATTTCAGTTTTCTTTTGCGACTAATGCGTCTTAGTACTTCGTCGTTGGTGATTCTGTCAGTCCAGGGTATCTTCAGGATGCATCTATAGAGCCACATCTCAAACGCCGCAAGTTTTTTGATCATTTGAGCTTTCAAGGTTCAAGTTTCCACTCCTTACAACATTACCAAAGAGTTTTTGCTTAATTTTAATTTGTTCAAAACTAATGAAAAATTCTTCTTCTTCTTCTTCTAAATTCAATAGCTTCTTTAGCTAAATTTTGTAAAATTGCTCTGTCTTTCATCCTCTCATAATTTCCATTCACTAAGCAGTTACCACATACATCATCAATAAGTTTATTGCTCTAAATAATATTCTCCGATTATTCAATTTCTTCCATAGTATTTAGAGTCAATTCGACTTTGCCTAATTTCAGTAAATAATCAGCAAATCGTCGTCAACGTGCACATTCCTATCCCTTAATTTGGCCGTGTATCTTGCGACATACACGACTTTCCCTGATTTTTTTTTTCAAACTTAGCGCCTCTATTTTAGTTCCATCATTAACCGCATCGTCTTTTTATGCATTAGTTTGTTTATTTTGCAAATTAGAACAGTAGAATCAAACTCATCCAAAGAAATCGCGACGACCTCCAGCTGGGTAAGTTTTCAGTCAATTTACTATTATTGATGATCTGAATTTATCTTTTTAAAATTATGATTCACCTATATTGACATGTTAACATCTATTTTGAACAGAAACTGGATCAATTCAAACTGTATCTTGTAGGCAGCTAGCAAATTCTTAGATGTATACGTTAAAGAACTTTTTGATGCAGAGGATGCATCACAAGCTCCAGAAGTATCAAAAGATGAGACAATGATGGATCTGTGTTAGCAGCAGAACGAGCTAGTGTCACTCAGTGATAATAACCACCTGAAGATTCTCACTCTTGGAGACGTCAAGCCCTAACCAGAAAACCAAGATTATTTTCTATATAACGCTTCAGTATTTTTAACAATATATTTTTAATTATCAGTTTTAATTTAATAGAAAGACTTTTTAGCTTGATTCGACCTTAAAGAACAATTTTAACAAAAAAAATTTCTTATAATCACTGAATTAGATCGTTGCCAAATTAAGGGCTAGGACCATGATGAGTATTGCTTGATAGAAATATATAATAACTCAGTTTGATTGACAATAACCCTAATGAAACGAAGTTTTTAAGAATTGAATCCTAGTTGCATCGATTTTTTGCCCCCTTAGACCCCTAAATTTCATGAAAATCGTCCGAGATTCAGATTATATATAAACAAGAATATAAGATTTGGAATAAGTTAAATTTGATTGGAATATTTCAACTATCTGCTAAAAGAAGCCTATTGATTACGAATGCTCTATTATTTTAATACTCTTCCATGCAAGAAAATGGGCCACGTTACAATTATTTGTTGGCTTTATCGTATTTTCTTCCGAAATTCTCGTTATTAAGTTCAAGCAATTACCAACATGTGCCTAAAGAAAAGATAACATCCGAAATTGGTTTTACGAAAGAAATATCCAATTCGTTTGTTCGTTTCTTAGAGTTAAATTATTTTTGTTGGGAAAATAAATATGTTTCAAGAGAGACAAGTAATATTGTCTTTATGAGAAGGCCTCTCATTGAGTTCTAGATCACATCCAAGTCGTTTAGGACGATATAAAAGAGTAAATAAAACCTTCAAAACTTATAATTATTTTTCATAAAACTTTGACTTTATAAATGGAGGACTTCATAGATGGTAAATCAATTAATAATCCATCCTATAATGTTATAAATGAAATAGTAGTGACAGATACAGTTAAAATTATTGTAATTGAAATTAATTTCCATAAATTTGTCTAGATTTTACGGATTCAACCAGGAGAACTGATGAATACGTGGGACTCCCATAGCCTACCCCTTAACCTCCATCTTCTGTCATCTCCTACTTCTGATCGGAGGATACGTCTGCGTTAATAGTTCCGTTAATTCCTTTTCCTATGATATCCTATGAACCAGTTACCACCATTCTTAAGATTCGAAATCAAATCAACGGATTTAACCAGAAGAGCTGATGGATATGTGGAGCTTCCTTGTTTTATTAGATTGTTTTCTATGATATCATCATAACAGGTAACCATCTACATTATTTTGCATAAGAATTTTTTCTGTGAAAGTAGCGACCATTCAATCTTCATCAGCAGAAGATATTATCTTGGCTTAGGTTGTGAACAAACTTCTTCACTGCCTGCCTCAAACACAAACGAGTGATCGCCATCATTTGAGTCGTTTTCTCAATACGTACACTCAGATGTTTGTAGTTTCTTCATTCCGTGGAGATTCCGACGGAAATAGCGGAGTCCCGTCCAAAATTCCTTCTAGTTCACACTCTAAAGTCTTCTATAAGTCTTCGCGTACATTCACCTCATCTTTCTTCTACCCACCGTTGTTACCAAGTCTGTGTTGCTCTAATGCGTTCGATGGTCGTCTTATAATTGAGCTGTTTTTGTGAATCCAGGATGTACATGGGGATTACACCCACCACCACTAGGACAGTCTCAACACAGACAGGTTTTGTTGTTTACTACAGTCGAATCTTTTCATTGATAGATTGATAGATCAAATTAGACGTTCATTCTTCACCAACGATTTGTTGAATTATTGCATCTCCAAAAAAAGGAGGAAGATTCTTGAGTGGTAATTTTTTGACTGATTCACTAAATATAACAACTGAATCATTGTTTATGTCTGTTGGGTTTGGTGAAGTTAGACATGTATTCAAGTCAGATAAACCGAGATACCTCAAATGAAAGGTGTCCACTTGGTATTAGCTTTGGCTTATGAATTAGTCATGGAGAGGTCAGGGAGATGTTACGTTTGAAAGAGTTTCACAAACAAAATGGAGTTAAACTAGCGATGTCATAAGATTTAGGTGGTCGAAGAGAATACTGGAATTAAGTCCAAGGTATAAATCGGGCAGATACAGTGGATGAAGCGTTGAACGAATGATTTAAAAAGGATCCAAGATACACAGCATCGAGCAAAATGGTTTAAGTTGAGAGATGATTGTATCCAGCAGTAGATCTACTAAATTATGAATATAAGTTTCAATAAATTTTAGGCAGATACAAAGTTTTTGGAACATTATGATTTATGACTCAACGTACTTCTAAATAAACGCAGTTTATTAAATTGTTTTTTATCATTAAATCAACTTGCTTTTAAATGAAATTATTTTAAAAAATTCTTTTTACATTCTTCACGGTGTACTCCGCATTAGTATTAAACCTCTGCAGATCTACTCGATATTCTTTTTATCGATTTCTCTGCCTAACGAGCTCGAAATGATCTTTTTTGCCGCCAGAAAAAATTTATTCTAAGTCACTGACTGTAATTGATGAGACGGGTCACTATGAATAAAACTCAATAATATTCAGAAACTTTTTCAATTTAAAATTTAGGAATCATTTATAAAATTGATTGAGAAAAATATAAATAATGTTTCGAGGAGACTAACCTCACTATAGTCTATTTTTATGTGTGAAAGAGTAATAAAATTCGTAATCTATAGTTGTATTATCTATTTTAGTTAGTTAGTGCATGTCTAATTGATCATAGAGGTGATGAATATACAGTTAAATCAATATTTGGTGATCAAGACAAAGCATGGGCTCCTTATTAAGTTTGTAGAAGATCTGAGTTAGATCTGTTTGATGGTAAGAATCCTACATTTCGTTTTGGTATTCCTACGATATGGGGTGAACAGAAAAATTACACAACTGACTGCTATTTCTGTTCACTAGACGTTAAAAAATTTCTTATCCCAACTTTAATTCAGCTATTTATCCATCTCCTAAGTGTTACAAAGGACTCCCCAGAACGAATCTAGCTCAGATTTTCCAGTTGACGAGGAGCATCAACTTTTTTCTCAAATTCAACTCAATGATTAATCAGAGACTTGGTTGTTTCAAAACGTTTTATCATATGGTAACTTATTTTCTTGGTACATACATTGAGAGAGAGAATTTACTATTTGACTGAAGGAGACAACTTGATCAATTGTCAGGATGTTCGTTGGCTCACGAAATGATTTCAAATAGAACATGATTAATCATAATTGCGATTAATCATTGATTCATCCCAAACTAACTTCAAATTAGTCTTGTTGCATAATGGAAATTTATTTTCATCACTTCCGACGAGACAAAAGTTGATTCCGCAAACTTCCAACGATTGGCCTTGCGATTTATTTATGGTTATTGTAACGGCCGAACGTACCGGAAATTGTAAACGTTTAAAATCGAATGGTAAACGCGAGATCAAGACATTCTCTCCCTTACATTTTTTTATGATTGTTAATGTCGTTTTTCGTGATGATGAAAACTGATTTTTAACTGCAAATTGTGAGGTGATAATTCAGGCAATTTCAGTGAATTGACTACGTTGGTTAATTGACGACGACAGCCAATTATGGTTATTGAACTGCCGCGTTATATCTGGGAAACCACGCTGATGAAGCTCCTCTTTAAAGTCTGTTATGTGACAGAAATCTTTGGATAATGTGATGTTCTTGTCAATAACGAATTAATTTGCTTCTAAACTCTCCAAAAAATCGAACATGAACAACTTGAATCGTCACATAAATTCTTGAATTAGAAAACCCCTAACGTAATTCCCTGATTCGTAAGTAACTGCCTCGGAAAGTTGAGATCTTCGAAACCATTTCAACGTAACGTTGTTCATTCGATGAATTTTGCGGTCGAAGTTCTTGGCAAAACACATTCCGTTAAATCAGATTATTTTAACCCTTTGGTACATTCTCAAGAAACATAATTCGATTTCTAGGAGCATCACCGACTACGGGGAATCTTTATTACATTCTGATAAGGGTTTGACGTTGTGTAAATGGGTCTGGCATCGACGAACGCTGTTATGTCATCTAAAGAAAAAAGTCTGTCATGAAAAAATTTGTTTGTAAATCGGAATTTCTACGCATGCAGTTGATTATTTAGGAATTAATGAGGTTATATAATTGTAGGGTTGTCAGAAAAGTTATCTACGAAACATGACAATTTTTACCCTGATTATTCTACCTGGGAGTGAAAGTTTTGAGGTTAGGAAACAGGAAAATGTCACTCTACTTGGAAATAGTGATGATGGTGTGTATTGTCGCACGATTTGTTTCTAAATTGGTATTTCTGTGCATGTAGTTGATCACTGTTTGAGTTAATGTGGTTATATGATTATAGGGTTGTTTGAAAAGTTATCTACTACATATGACAATTTTCACCATCATCATTCTCTCTGGAAGTGGAACCTTTAGGTTAGGAAACAGGAAAATGTCGCTAGAGCTTGGATATGGTTATTACGGTGAGTGATCACACAATTTGAAGTGCCATAATAGCTATTTTGGTCACTCAAGTGTTAGAAGATTCGTTGATCTGATGTAAAATCACTCCATTACGCTTGCTTTGTAATTTATTATCGTTGTAACTTTTTAGATATAAAGACAATCCCATGATGGGTCAAACATCTAACAAATGTGGGTGTGTGTGTTTTTTCCATTTAGTAAAAAGGTTCAAGCTAAAAATCTTAATTTTGGGAAAAGACAATGAGTTAAAGAAATAAAGAAAAAAAGGAAATGTTATATTACTGATGAATATCGAGTCACTTATATTATAATATTATAAATATTGATTGCAATAGTTCATATCTTCATTTCTACTCTGATTTGGATTTACGAAAAGTACCTCAACTTATACTGGATAATTTTCATATTAGCCAAGCCTTCATTTCAAGTCTAGGAACATAAAATAAACCGAGGGGGTTGAATCTGCCGAATAGAGTACATGATGTAGCAATTCAAACTTCAATCCATTAAATGTGTGATCTGGCGCATTGTCTTGATGAAACAACAGTTTTTTCTTAACCGTTTTTGCTTGATTTTTCCGCTCAAACGTTGCAATAAGTTCGCATAAAACTCGCCGTTGATATTTTTTCTTTTTCAACCGACGCCATGACCATGTCTACAGATGGTTCTCCCTTTTCAGTATTTTCTTTTGATTGTTCTTCTTGAAGTGTGTGAAGTGATGGACTCGTGTTTCATTCATGGTCATGACACGACGCAAAAATTCCTGTGAAACACTCGATGCAAACATCTTCAAGACTCTGTTTTTGTTCTATTGTAAGGAAACGAAGCAAATTTCCAGTTAATATACGATATACTGCACGTTTTGAAACACCTATTGTATCTACTAGCTCGCGCTCTTCCAGCCCATGATCATACAGTGGATTTTCTTCAACATTTCTGGAATCGTCACCTCATTTGGTCGACCACTGCGATGATGGTACTTGCAGGTCTTAAGACCTCGTTTAAATTCTACTACACAATACTGTTGATAACGAAGAAGCAGTCTCGTGAAAAGTACATCGCTCCAATATTGAATATTCAATTCAATAATATTTAGTATGGTTTGTAAAGTTAGTTTATTGAAGCTGTCTTTTCGTTAAAGCACTTCTTCGTGAAGCTTGTAATCTCGAAAATTAGTTGTTTGCAGATATAGCTACTTCATATCTTTTCGTTTTTCATTACCTCGCAACCACCAAGAACACAGTTCAATGATTGATTTCCAATAGAAGCATTCGCTACCTTGTTATATTTAAATTTCTGTTTACCAGCTCTTTCATAGTCCATATTAATTAAAAAAATTCTCAATGAAGAGTCGTCGACCCATCGAAAACTATATAAAGGTAAACCACATGTTTTTCTAATGGTAATCACCCAAGACCAGACAGGTCACTAGCCTGTTTGGACAGAAAAAACACGCTTATAACTTCCTATATGCTCTGTATGTCTTGTGAGCAACGTGCTACTGTAGTTTTTTCAAAAATTTCATCCAAATTATCACCTTTATAATACAGTATGACTCCCTTTAAATTTGATGTGGAGGATGAATCAGGAGACTGCTAACGAACACGCAGGTGGAGCTCCACGATAAATGAATTAGTCCTGTAGATCTTTAAGTATCTTCGGTTATCACAAAATTTCATTGTACTCGTTTGATTGCTTCCCATCTTTACAATACTTTCAATCAAAATCAACTTCGTTTTATTACATGTTCCATAATGATCCAAACCTCGGAATCCCAAGCAAAAAAAAACAAACGGTTTTGTAAACCTGCCGTTGCTCACTAAATGAAAAATTCCTGCTATTCATACACCGAAATTCATTCCGAGTAAATTACTTTGGCTATTATGGAACTTCCAAACTTATATCTGTGGTTGAAATGGTTGCATTAAAGTTTAATTTCGGAGTATATCTCATCGACTTTACTTTTATCGCTGGCTTTAAATATTTATTAAGCTATTCAACGAAATATTTCGGTATGTTCTAAAAAATTTTTTTTAATATACTAATTAACAATATATTTCTTCATTTTACCATCTGCTTATTATTACTTACACTAAGACAAGAGTTCTGTGCACAGTGGTTCCCCCACTCTCGAGCCCGCTCTTACTACGTCATTCAGTACTCGCTTGATAGCTGTCAGAGATTGAAGTAATGAGGTTATGTCTGTCAAGATTTATCGACAACTGACTGCACGTCCGAAAATTGTGCAAGGATTTTGCTGAGGGTTGTACGGTTTACGATGAAGAAAAATTCGGACTCAATCGTAAATGAGCTGCTGAAAAATCGAAACAATCGACTGAAAACGGAGAACCAGCTTCAAATAAGGTATGCAGGCATAAGAGTAATATCTTATTGCAACGTTTGAGCGAAGAAATTTAGCAAAACGGCTAAAAACAAAGTGTTGTTTCATCAAGACAATGCATCCGTTATTGCAATGGAAAAAATTAATGAATCGAAACTTGAATTGCTAACTCATGCTAACTATTCGCCAGATTTAGCCCTCTCTGAATATTTTTTGTTCCAAGACTTGAAAAAATAGCGCTTGTTGATTGAAAATTTTCTAACAATTACAACAAATTTACAAAAAGAGTATCGAACTTATTGAACATCGCTGGGAAAAGTGTATGGAGTTAAAAGGAAGTTACACTGAAGAATAAATATTTTTTTTGTGTTTTCTTTATTGGGGTAAGACCATCCTTGTAAATCCCAACCTCATTTATCATTTCAATCGTTCATATCTCGCGGTTTCGTCCGGGGACTTTTAGGAAATCTGTACTAATAACTGAAATTGTATATTCAAGAAAATATCACGCTCGATTACAATCTTCGACTGATTCTATTGAACTGAATTACTATCGAAACGTATCGGTTTATACTTGAATGGAATTCATACGAAATCAACTGTTAGCCCTTATTTAGAAGTAGATACCGACATCAAAGCCAAGCTCGCCAGTACATCAAAGAGACCTTATTGATGAAACTTACGACCTTAGGGCACGTTTGCTTAATGAACAGTATAATTAAACAAGTGGAGAAATTTATGGATCTAATTGAACGTAATTGCTTGCAGTTGGACACATTTTTTTGACGAAACAAGATTTTGGGGAAATATAAAATACGTTTTCTCGACATTAATCGAAACGTTTTGGATTAAAAAAAAATTTAGAAATGAGTGAGAAATTTAGAACTTGCAGACTTTGAGCTCAATTCGTCTTATGAATTCGTGAAAAAGAATGTTTTTCATGTATAAAATAGGACTATTTGACAGGTATTTGACGTTTCAACCGTGGATTCGGATCTTAAAAACAATTTGATGTATCCCAGAGATGGAAAAGAATTTCCCTTAAGTGCTCTAATGAGAAATATTTTTATATAATTGTTGAATATTACATTATATTCAAAAATATAGCCTTGTCACCCGATATTTACATTTTTTAGAGTCGTTCTCTCCACTAGGCTGACTGAATTGATCTATTTTTATATATCGATGCAAAAAATCGGGTTTAATGCGATTGAGCCGTTCCAAACACTACTTGGAATCTTCAATTTCTTGTTGTTTTTGATCGATTGCGAACTTGTTCGGTATTCACTTTAAATACACCTTTTTTATATCCAAATATTTGGTAACAACATTCATAACATGCTCCTTTGATATATTTCTCAATCAGCTTCATTATACCATTATCAGAAATAATTTTCGATGTTTTCGTCGATGACATCATCTTTGGAGAGTCCACTATATGCCTAGTCCTCCGTATCCATTTCGTCTCGTTTAAACGTCTGAATAATGTTTATCAAGCCAGGATTCTCAATGGTTTTTTTGTTAAAAAGTATGCTAAATTAACAAAACTTCATTTTTTTTTCAATGTCTTAGATCTATTATATGTGTTTATGTTTTCTCAATCATCTTCACTTCACTGCTATCATTAATAATTTTCACCCTTTTCTCGTTGTTTTCGTGGGTGACAGCTTCTTTGTAGAATCCTTTTCGTGCCTAGTCCTCCGTATCCATTTCGTCTCTTTTAAACGTTTGAACAATATTCTCATTTCTTAGACCTTTTATATACGTTTGTGTTTCTAAATCGTCTTGATTTTAGGCATCTTCTGTTATAAAATTAGTTTTCTTCATAATTTTCAAAAGAGAGATAAAAATTTGACGTTTTGACTACTTCCAGTCTCTATAAAAATATAACTGTAAGTAGTCGAAAGTGTCTTTCATAAATTATAAAAAAAAAACTAATTTTATATCAGAAGAGACCCAAAATCAAGTCGATTTAGAAACATAAAAGTTTCATTTTCTTAAACTAATAAAAGCTACTTCGTACAAAATACTTTATCTCACAAACTAATAGTATGACAGTTGTTAAATTTATGTACGTCTCTTTTAAAGGTTATAGCTAATTGAAGATTATACTAGTAACGTCATCTATATGTCGGCCTACGATATTTTCAACCCACTTAAACTTGTAATAAACTCAAAATGTTTTCTTCGTCCTTGTACTATTTTGTTATTTATATTGTCGATAATGTAACTGTGATTGATTTTCCCCTTTCAAATATAGCTGACTCCTTTGGTGACTACATCAATAGAAGTGGATGTATTTTTCTTATTGATTATACCGATTTCAATTCAATATTCATGGTTAAGACAGAAAATTCGTGTCAGATAGTTAATAATAGATTTAGAATTATAATTTAGAACAAGTTCGTTTTTTATAACATGAAGCACATTCTTTATCTTTATGAATTGCAGGGATTCGGGATTTGTACCTTTGTAAATAAATGTTTGTTTAAATTCAGCTCCAGTGGACAATATAACAGATCAAAAGATTATCCAGGAAACGCACACAGAAAAGATACAATTAGATGAAACGAAGCTTCCGACTAGGTACTAATTTGTGTTGTAATTTACATGTGTAAATTTTGTGTTACAACTGATTCGAAAATTATTCTAGGACGATTTGGGAATGGTTTAGTTATTTATTTTCAGCTTGAAGTAGAGTCATTTTATTTCAAGAATATTTTTAGTTCCGATCAGTTTATACCATTGCTTTGAAAAAAATTTATATGGAATAGAGCTTACTTTCCAAATTAATTACTTAAAATCTGATACACGGTGTTGAATCTCAAATTTAATTCTCCCTCAAGATCTGTACGTTCAATTTCATAGATTTTATCCAGATTTTCCTCAAGTTTTGCGCAGTTGGATGTAATCTGCTATCACATTTATTTTCTATCTACTTTACATTTTTTGGAAATGGCTTGAACTACCAAAACACAGAAGTTTTGTGAAAGCTTCGGTTGTTCAAAGTTATTTTTATTCATTTAAACATCGTTCACGAAAACGATTACTCTCAAACACTAACTTGTTCGTATTTAAATTCACACTAAACATCTTTTGCATTCACCTTCAGCCTTTTTGACTAGCGTGTGTCGTCTAGTTGTAGCCGCATCACTTTCTATCTGAAGATACTCAAGATACCTTCTCGAACAAATTGTTGTGTTGTGGTTCCTCTTCATCTTTGCGTCTCAGATATTGATCATCTTGAGGGACTTTGTCGTATAAAAGTTGTAACATGTCATTGAAATATTTTAAATATTTCTCTGTCCACTTATTATGGCCCAGTAGCTGATTATAACATTCGTTTCATAAAAAGTTGATTTGTTACTACTATTTTCTAAAAATTCAATAAAATCCACATGTCGAATCTAAAACGTCCTCTATCTACATTTTACGTGAAGTGAATTGAATTGAAAATACTTACAGGAAGTAAATCATCATCATCCATCAAAAATTCATACTACTTAAATGTTTAAATTAGAAAATATAATTAAATATACCTTTTCACAACTATAACTTAGGAAAGAAGTGTCGTATGAGAAAATTTTTTTTTATTTTCTTATTTTCGTATGAATTCATATTTATTTTAAGGAATAGAACGAATAGAATTCAACAGATTTCTGTATGGTTTTATTTAATACATGTTGTATACGTTGAAGCAGCAGCTCCTTTTTATCCACATCTGTTCTACCTACTCGTTCCTTCTTCAATATTTTCCATCTATGTTCCCATTTCCTTATACAGCTGTTTGGTTGGAGTTAGTTCTACATAACCTAATAAAACATCTTTTATTTCAACACCTTGTATTACCAAACTCTTATGCATTCTGTGACAGGGGTGGAGCGAGTGAGAGATATTGAATTAAATATCGCAACAACTTTATTTATAAGAAACGACTACAGTCGGTTTTGGAATAGAATGATAGCGACTTGAACCTGGGACTTTTCGTATGTGAGCCTCTACACTACGAAGACTTAAATAATGCTTTCTTCACTCACTAGTGTATTAAAAAAAAGTTTGATTCACTCGAAAGTGTGTCTAAAGTACGTACTTAACTCATAGTAATAGAAAAAGTACTTTATATTGTTGATCAACCGATACACTCAATTTTTTTTAAAACTAGATAAAAATCTTGCAGTTTTGAGGCTAGGGATGAATTCTACAATACATTGTCTCCAAATGACAATGATTAATATAATAAAATAGAAATAAACGAAACAAAGCGATTGGAAAATTACTAATATATGTGATGTGAATCATACAAAATAAAATATAATTGCCAGACGTATGTGAATATGTTATTGTATATTAATTGTGTAATGTACTCAATTGCGGACTGTATTCAGTTGATTGAACACTGCGCTAGTATTGATCAACAATTCAATACATTCCTTTGAATTGAATAACATCATGTTATACAATTAATTTATTTGAGTAATTTAGTTCCCGTCTGCCTCTACGGTGCTTTCTTCCATTTTCACTATGATACCTCCTTGGTTCTTCTGTATTCCTATTATTTACATAGTCTATTACATTCGCTGTCATTTCTTCGTTGATTCGTCTTGATACTTTTCAAATATATTTTGTCTGCTTGCTATGATGTTTATAATACTTTCCAGTAATTATTTGCTTGTTTTTTCTAATAATCAATTGTTTTCTGGTGAAAATCGTGGAAGGCCTAGTACAAAATAGATGACCTAAGAAAAGTAGGAGTTATAAACTCGCAGGAACAGAGAGGTTGTAGATAATCTAAGAAATGTAGGAGTTATAAACTGGCAGGAAAAGACAGGTGGAAGATGACCTAAGAAAATTAGACGTTAGATACTCGCAGGAAAAGATAGGTGGTAGATTACCTAAGAAAATTAGAAGTTATAAACTGGCAGGAAAAGACAGGTGGAAGATGACCTAAGAAAATTAGACGTTAGATACTCGCAGGAAAAGATAGGTGGTAGATTACCTAAGAAAATTAGAAGTTATAAACTCGCAGGAAAAGACAGGTGGAAGATTACCTAAGAAATGTAGAAGTTATAAACTCGCAGGAAAAGACAGGTGGAAGATTACCTAAGAAAAGTAGGAGTTATAAACTCGCAGGAAAAGACAGGTGGTAGATAACCTAATAAATGTAGGAGTAATTAACTCGCAGGAAAATACAGGTGGAAGATGACCTGAAAAAATTAGACGTTAGATACTCACAGGAAAAGATAGGTGGTAAATTACCTAAGAAAATTAGAAGTTATAAACTCGCAGGAAAAGACAGGTGGTAGATAACCTAAGAAATGTAGGAGTTATAAACTCGCAGGAAAAGACAGGTGGAAGATGACCTAAGAAAATTAGACGTTAGATTCTCGCAGAAAAAGTCAGGTGGAAGATGACCTAAGAAAATTAGACATTAGATACTCGCAGGAAAAGACAGGTGGAAGATGACCTAGGAAAAGTAAGAGTTATGAACTCGCAGGCAAAGACGGAAAATAGAAATATGGGGCTTGAAATAACGAAGGTGTAGATATGAAGTATGGACACTGATTCACGTCGCTACTCCTTTAGGGGTGCTAAATCATTATGGTTTTCTACAATATTCAGCCCAGTGGACTTGTTTTCCACACTGATAACATTCACTTATTTCTAAGGTGTCTTTTTTCGAGTCTTCTTCTCTGCACTACCCTGTCTAGTCACCCTTTCTTTTGCAAATCTGATATTTTAGCATCAAAACTTTAAAATTTCTCGTTGAATATCAGACCAGATCAATTCCTGCGGGCAGTTATGTTGATTATTTCAAAGAGAAATGTTTTGGCGTATCGATTTTATCGGTGTTCGTTCAGATAGGTTGAGGTAGAAACATAATCACAAACTGAAATGGGCGAGAACAAAGATCAGATCATTATTATAACTAAAAATTCTTCAGAGCAACGTAAATAACAATAGACCGAAACAGAAATCGAGAAAGATTGAAAAGGATAGTAATATATTTTCGTTTGTACTTCTGTTTCATTATCTCACACTGAGATATAGAGGGTGTTCCGCATGAGAACCAATACAATTAAAAGCTGGAAATTGAATCGAATCATTTGATGACATGTATACAAAGACTATCAATCTCCTTTACGAGTAAGATAACGAAGAGAATCACCATGAAGGAACTCCTAGAAGGAACAGAAGCCATCAGGTTCTTGCTGAAAGAGCAAATCGGATTCATGAAGCCATAATTTGAGGATAATGAATCATGCCACCTCAGGATTCAATAGACAACCTGAACTGGGAGCGAAGACATGGAGACGATCATGTCGAGGACAAACAACAAGGATCTGGAGATCTGGAGAACTCTAGTCCATTCATCTCCGTTACGAGCAAGAAGATTGTATTGAAGAAACTTTTAGAAGAAACAGAAACCATTAGACTGCTGCTATAGGAAAAATTCAGATTCATGAAGCCATACTTGAGGATAATGATTTATACCACCTCAGGATTCAACAGACTTTCTTTCTATCTACGTGTAGTTTCTAAGAACCAATCTCCTTTATGTGTCTTATATATACTTTTCGATCCAGATTTATTTATTATTGTAGCCATTTGGACAAAATCACGTCTATTAATTTTTGTTTATTATACAATTTGTATAAATTTCTTTATTTGTACGTTTTTTCTTCTTCTTTTGGTGTCTATCTGTGACGAATGTTAGCAATCATCATAACAATTTTCTTTTTGTCAGGTGCAATGCGAGAGAGTTGTGGGGAAATTTCATTTTAACAGGTTCTAAAGTTTTTATACCAGGATGTCTTCTTCATGGACTTTTTTCCAAATATTTTGCCTTGCAGTATGACTTGGTTTCGTAAGTATCAGTAATTTAGCTTGAAGCTTCTTATTTAGTACCAACTGTCGCTTCCACCAACTTCTTTATTTCAAATTTCCAGAAACTTGTTAAAATTTTATTCATTATCATTTTGATTCACGGTTCTCTGTTTCCTTTTTATTCACACAACATCCTGGACAACTGCTAAGTATTGAAGCTCTTGAATAAACTTTACTTGCTATGTATCCGTACGATATTATGTTTTATTTGAAATTTTTTGTCGTATTATATCATGTTTTTAAAATTAAGTTAAAAACTCGTAACACACACCTGCAGAATGAGAGATAACTTAAAAAAACCTCACTACCTCCTCAACCTGACGACGGCCATTACGGTGAAAGTTTAATGGCCTAATAGCTGCATAAAATATGGCGGTCCCATTAAAATTTTTGCTCGGTTGCCAATTCTCTCGACGATAGATAAATTGAACTTAATCGGGTGATTTCCATCGCATTCCGTTTAGCACAATGGTGTCGAGTTGCCTCAAGAGTGACTTTTATCTTTTTTATTAACCTCACTTTTATATAGAAAACAATTTTTACGTTTTTGCTCTAATAATACGAGAATAGTTCGGCGTCAAATGTAACAAATAAATTCAGAGTGTGAAGTGAATAGATGACGTGTAATAAAAAGATTGTCGATCCGTAACTTTTACAGGGACAACTTGTACAATCTAAAGACAGCAAAAATCATTTTTTTAACGAAAAGATATGCTTCGATCAAATTTATTATTTAGGAGATATGTAAAGTTTTAGATAGTTGTACATGCCATGAAAACCGTTCGCTATAAAGAGACATTCTGAAAAAAAATATCATAAATTGAAATTACTCATACAATAATCAATGACGAAAAAGATTTTAGAAAACTGGACTGAAATAAGACGTCAAATAAATCAAATGGATAAGAAGTTAGCCTATCAAAACTTCCAGGAATCATATTGGACTGGAAAATTCAATGGAAAATAAATCTGGGGAAAAAATTCAAAGGGAAATCTCTCCACATCTGTAGACAAGTTTGGAAAAAAAAGTATTAAAAGCATAGGTAATAATATTTAGCAATCATGAGGCCTGTCATAATCTATATTCAAATAAAGTGGTGGGAATCTATAAAAAAGCTTGTAGTATATAGAATTGGTCATAAAAAAGAAATATTAATCTCTAGGGGTGGCTCGGTGACAATAGATGAAATAGGTATCGTTTTGTTTTCACATAAACTTAACATTTAAAAGTCGTAGAAGCTGAAATCTTCAAGTGCAAAATACGCGACTAAAGGGGCTGTCAAACTGTTATGGGGATTCAACGAGAAGCAGACTGATATCTAGGCATCAAAAACAAAAGTGGTAATTACCTCTCCTGGACTCTTGATGCTAAATTAAGCCTCTACTGGGTACCTGGAAACTATGCGAATATATGAGGTTCTATCGGATAAATATCCAGGGTTTATACAAACAAAAGCGGGCTCTTCCACAACAAAACAGTAGTACCAAACCACATACTACAAAAGTTACGCGAAATTAGATCGAAGACCTTGGTGGTATTGGACTCCACAAGATTTAGATAACTATTTATTCAGATTTGACGTGATCCAAAGGAGATGTTGAAAATGCAGTGCAGAATATTATATTATATATAGTTGACATTTTTAGTTTCAAAGAAGTAAGGTCCAATGATTCCTCCTGACCAAATTGCACACCAAACTGTCACATTTAATGGATGTAGAGGTAACTGATGAATAATTTGAGAGTTCTCCATTGACATCCATACATATCCATTCAAATGAAAACGTGCCTCGTTACTCATTATAATTTTTTCATGAAAATCGGGGTTGTAATGAACGATCTGTAATATCCTATTGGCATAAGGTCTTCTGGAAGAAGCTCTTGTGTCATTTGAATCTTTAATGGAAATAAATGCAAATCCTTGTGGTCAAAGATGTTCTTTGAAGACAAAGCTCCTGAGCACGGCGTCGAATTAAGGTTGATGGATTGTTTTGAACACATTTTTGAACTGATAAAATAGATACGTCATTTTAAATGAAACGTGGACACCACAAAAAAGTGAATGTTCCATCGAAAAGTCAGTTTTCACTAGAAATAATCCGAGGAAGTTGATAATAGAAAATTTTATAACAGATTTCTAAAGCATCTGTCTGGAAACATACCGACGCCCTTTGCGGAGGTCTGTTGCCTATAAGCAACTTCTTCTGTGTTGAAAAAACAAAACCAGTTTATTTATTTTCACTAATTCAATTATTGATCATTTTCGTTAGGGTAAGAAGTCTACTCACCGTTCGATTTCCTAAATTACGAACCCTGCAACTGAGATAAGTTGTTTTTCCCACTAATGCCGTCACATTTTTCGAAACACTTGTATCGAAATAGGGACCGCGGTTAATGATCAACGGCTCCAGTTCACTATCACTGTCAGAAACAGTATATCCGTTGTAATGTCTTTTCATTCTGCTCCAACCTAGAACAAAAAAGACAGATAACCACAAGAAATAAACATTCGATCTAATGGATAGCTCTCTATCAGTCAAATTAATTATCACTGATATCTTTTGAGGTGTCAAATTGTTTTTGTATATCCATTGTTTTTGATACATCGTACAGTTATGATACAGCTATTAGCTTCAACTACGACACCTCAACATTAACAAACTGTTTGGATCAAATACATTGGGAATTTATCTTTCATTATATAGATTAATGTATTTCAAATGATATTTTAGGAGTCTAGGTGCGAATTTATTAGCTGATGGCTAAGACGTTTATTGGAGCATTGTGAACAACTTGTTAGTAGGTGAGTCAGTAGAGTTTGCGTTCAACTGAGTCTCTACAACTCATGGGAGATCGATGGACGATTGAATTTCATATGGATTAGTGTTGCAACTTGCTCAGTGATCTCGTTCATTCAGGTCGTCCACCTAAGTTAGATATTGAGGTGACAAGACAAGCAGTAGAAAATTAATTCACTTTTTGGTTCAACTTTTATATTTACCAAAGATTTTTCTTCAACTTCAGTTATACTTACGCAGACCAAAATTTTACGTTTTAAGATCCTACAACCTCTATAATAATTCTGTGCATGTTGCCGTTTTGTTTTCGGCAACTATAGGTCATAGCTCAAAACGTTTTCCACTACCTCTCCATTGTTTGGATTTTATGTTAGTTATGTGGTCATTATAAATTTGTACCGAGTTGTTACTGTGGAGGTTAGCAGCCGAAGCTTCTTTTGCAGCTCAATCTGCAAATGCATTCCAAAATGAAGTATTGGTAACACCAGAGCTTCCATAATGGTTGATAGAATTATGTTTGTATCAAGTTTCTGTGGAGGTTAGCAGCCGAAGCTTCTTTTGCAGCTTGATCTGTAAGTGCATTCCAAAGTATCCAGATTGGAGTATTGGAAAGATGCTAGATGATGTCGTTTGATCCTTTGATAATAGTTAGTCATCGTTGTTCCATTATATCGCTTTGTGTTTCATGCTTAGGGAATATGTTTACAGATCTTTTAAATCTTAGTTGTTACTTTTTCTAACAAGGACAGGATTAGATAGGTTGTATTGATTGTGAAAGCTTCAAGGCAAATTCTTTATTATGCTTCATTATGAACAAAATTTATAGTTTTTGAATCAGTTTTGGTTGCTGACATGTATATAAAGCATCCATAATCTAATTTCGAACGAACTAAAGATTTGTACACCTGTAACAGGGTTTTTTCATTAGCTCCTCATTGAAGGTGAACCAAAGTTTTCAAAATGTTTGTCGTTCCAGGTTAACCTATCAACCATGAGAACCAAATTTTTTCTTGGGCTACACACCTAAAGATATTGGTTAATTTTACCGGTGCAAAAGATTATTAGATCATCTGCGTATGCAGAGATTTGAATTGGAGGGTTACTTGAAGAGCTTCTCGTGTCATTTATGGCTATTATGAAGAGCGTTGGTTTCAAAACTGATCCTTAGGTTGAAATTTCGAGAAAGTTTGGCTGTTAATACACACCTTAAGTGATCTATCGTTAGGATATGTTGTATCAAAGCAAAAATGTTGACTTGATAGTTGTACTTTCTCATTTTGTTGAGTATTGTTGATTTTGGTCTGTAATGAATGTCTGTAGATGGGCGAGATCATCTATAGCACATCGCAGATGTGGTCTGAATCCCGACTG
Source organism: Diorhabda carinulata (assembly GCF_026250575.1). NCBI lineage: Eukaryota > Metazoa > Arthropoda > Insecta > Coleoptera > Chrysomelidae > Diorhabda > Diorhabda carinulata. The sequence continues at coordinate 19,037,165 of NC_079464.1, forward strand.
AGCTGGATCAATCATTTTATGTTCTACTAAAGGCCGAGGTATTTTTTTTAATAATTTTTTCCATTAGTACATGTTAAAGAGGTGAGACGACATGAGTTGAGATCTGTTGATGGTTTTATCACGGGAATCAATATTGAGTCTCGTCATTGCGTTGGCAACTGATCTTTAGTTCAGATGGTGTTGTATGACTCCAGTGATACATTATATGAGTTCCTCTTTCAATGGATCAAATAGCGAAAAATCGTGACAATACAATATTTCTCAACCAAATTCGTTTAACGTTTCCATTATAGATACAACTGTATGTGGTGTGTTGTTATCTTGCAGAAATATCGCACTACGGATGGGAATATCGCGTCATTTTGGTTGATAAAACTCCATTGAATTGCTTCGAAAAATGACTGGTTTGAATTTGAAATTTGCCGCCAAAAGCGAGAAGAAAACTTGTTTCCGTGTACTACCAATGAACCAAGAGATGGCGTTTAAACGGGAACTCGAGTTGGCTATCTAAAGATGTGGTTGATCTGTGGTCAGGTTGTTTTTTGCGTTTCGTAGCACACCAGTCTAAAATCCAGTGTAGTTTATTTTTCTAAATAATTTGAATGAATGAAAGTTGTGTTTATTGAATATAACTATTAGTTATATTCAAGTTATTTTTGTTCACAATTGCTTTTAAATGTTCAAATTCCAGATAACGACGAGGGTATCTTGAACAAAACCTCTTTTATAAAACATATCAAGATCTTATTAACAGGAACAATCGTTTTCTTCCAAGATTTCACTAGGAAGTGAGATCAGGAGAGTGGTTGCGGTCTGGAAATGCAATAGGTATACACTATCCGTCACAGAGTCAGTTGACATTATCGTGATAAACGACCTAAAGGCGCTTGGGTTAATTACAGTTCCGTATTAACTGAAATGGTTATATTTCGAGTGATATATTTCTGTAAAGTTCATATAAAATATAAATAAAAGTGTATCTATGATGAAATTGTTTTAAAAACTAAATAAAAGAAGCAACTTCAAGATATTAAATAGAAATACGAAAATTTCTGTAAAAAATATTTGAAATTTTCGGTCATTTAAGGACGAAATGTTCTCAATTCATTATAAATATAGTTTTGAATAATTTTTAATAAAAAAAGGATCGTTGAGATTCTTCATATGATTAGAGGATGATTTGGAGAGATAGCATGAATCTGATCGATCATGAATTTATTCGAAACTATCAACAGATCTACCAATAATCAATTTAAACCGTATTCTACTCAAATATATGCTTTAACAAAATTCCACAACGTTTTTTACCGCTGACTGCTGGCCTATGTATAAGAGTTAACAGTTATTTTGTTACAAGATAAAAACCAGTAAATAAAAAATATTTCCCATAACTGCACCCTTACTTAAATTACGTAAATTTTTTATTGACTATAGAATTAAAAGTAACATTTCTCTCAAGGACGCGTTTATCTTTTTCTCGAATAACTCTCTTTGAACAAAATTAACGAGCTATATTTCAGGTTCTATTTGGCTTATGTTGGGCGTAGTCAACATTAATTGTACTTTTGCTCCCGAAAAACATAAATTTTTCTTAATGTGAAAGCATTAGCGTGCTCATACTCAATCTTTTGTACACGTTTTATGGGATTTTTAAATAAATCAAAATCTTTTGTATAAAACTCTCCATCCATCCAACAGTCTTCACTATTTATAACCTCAAAAGGATTATCTGCAAATTTGATTAAAAACAACATTTAAAAGATCACGTTCTATGTTAAAAAAATTGAATAGTACAACTGGTTTTGGCATTTTTTTCCTCTAGAGATAATTAATATTTTATTAGTAATATAATTAAATTAGTTACTTGTCTTATTTCTGAAGTTGTTTATGGTAAATCATCTTCAGATTCTAAATTAATTGTCAACATTATTCAAGTGCCATTACTCCCCTCATTAACAATAATGGAACATTCCATTTCGGTTTAAATAGAAATAGGAAGCGACTTTATTATTCGGTTCGTGAAGAATGTTTTCTAATTTACCATAGATTGTTGTTATAAATAATATTTATTTATAAATATCATTAATTGTTAATAAGCAGTTACGTAACTAATATACAGGATGAGTGATGAAAAACTTTTACTGTTAAAGGGCGGTCAAATTATTTGTCAAATATTAGTATGACAAACGAGTTTGTCAAATTTTTTTAAAAGTGTGCGAGTTTGTTTGACGTGTTTGTCAAACAATGTAAATGTTTGACCTGTTTGATGGAAATTTTGATTGACGGTGTGTTTACAAACCCGTTTGATAGTGTGCAACGGTGTTTGTCAAATAAGATCTCAGTTATCGCCTTGAAACCATGGAGAACACAACTGCGACGAAAGACCACAATAACGGCAACATCTCTGAAAAAGAATTTCTTTTGGAATTTATCTCCGTGTATCGCGACATGCCGATGCTGTGGAGAATAAAATCAAAAGACTATATGGATAAAAACGAGAGAATGAATGCGATCAAAAAAATAACGGATTTATTGAAAGTGTCTCGCTCGAACATCACTGAAGAAGATCTGAAGAAGAAGAAGAAAAAATTAATATTTCACGAACAACTTTCAAGCGTGAAAAAATCTATGCTTTCTGGATCTGGTACTGATGAATTGTATGTAACTTCATTATGGTACTACAAAGAGCTTGAATTTCTAATCTAAACATTTGTAATTTTTTCATTTGCAAATAAGAATTCATTTTCAAAAGAATATTTTTATAAGCAACTTGTAATTTTTTTACAAATAGGTACAGCATAATATTTCAATTTTTACAATAAAAAATATTTATTAATTGGTTATGTCCAAAGTATGAAATGAATATTATTTTACATCAAAGATCATAAAAGTGAAAAAAATTTCATTTTCAAGATGTTTCGTTTTCAACAAATTACCCCTATGGATGGAATATTTCCCAAAAAAGTAGTAGTAGATACAAAAAACCACTAAAATTGCCGCAAATTTGAGTTTACACATAAAATTCAGAAGATTTTTCTTTTAAACAGCTTCAAAATCATAGCTAATCCTCTTAAAACAATATTTTGTTTAAAAGTTCATAATATTTTTGCCTGAGATAGTTTTATCAATCACGTATTCAAAACTTTATACAGTATATTCTGTCCTCGAATAATTTGTAAATTCAAATTTTGATTGATCATAAATTAACGTAAAATATGTTGAATGCCACTACCAGAGGAAGAAACTTTATCTTCAACCCCCCCTATCGTAACCCCTATGATACCTAAGTGAGTTATTAAAATCTCATAATGTTCATTTGTATCCAAAAATATTTCCTCAACAAAAAGTTTAATTTAGAAACAGCATTTTCAATTTGGATATAATATTTTCAAAAAAAAATTCTTATACGTCTCAACGTTTTTCCTCTATAGATACAGTAATTTTCATGATTTTTCTTACGCCCTATAAAGAGTAGTTTCGAGCCCTGAACGGAAACAATCACGCCACAATATTTCTTGACCTACTTACTACTTTCTGTATAATTTTCAGATTCAAATGATTGTTAGCTGGGAACTCCCATTTACTGAACTATACGAGGACGATCCCACAATTATCTGGCCCAACAAATAAAACACAAAAATTTTAGAAAAAATATATTTATTGTTCGACGTAAACTCCTTTCAGCTCCATAGACTTTTCCCAGCGAAGTTCGACACCCTTTATATAATAAGAATCGTCAAGCTCCTCAAAAAAGACAACTGCTGACATCATTTCATTGTTTGACCACCGAGACATTTTTTTGGTCATTGCAACAACGGATGTATGAGCTGGTTTATTATTGTCTTGATGAAACAACACTCTCTTCTTAGCCTTTTATTTTATTTTCCCTCTCTAATGATGCAATAAGCTCGCATAATACTCGCCGTTGATATTTTTTATTCATTTTCAAGATATTTAATGAAAATTATTCCACGCGCATCTCAGAAAACCGACGCCATGACCTTTCCTGCAAATGGAACGGTGTCAGCCATGATGTAAATACTAGATGTGTTCTTGCGCAGCCGGATAGCCACAGCCAATGAGAGACCTTTCCCACTATCGGCCATATTGTTCTTCTGGCCAATCAATTCAACGCGGGAATTTGAATCTTATCGTTTTAAAATTGTTATGCACAAAACGTTGAGCAGCGAATTTGATGAAAAATTAATTGAGCATTTGATAAATTGGGCTTGGTTGAAAGTTATTTCAATAAAAACAACAACAACAACACATAATAAGCAGCAAGTCAAACTACGAATAAAATTTTTGTATCACCACAAACAGTCAAGTGCTTGGGCTTTTGCACGTATTAACTTACCGTGTTGGAGGTTAAGTTGTCTTTCTTCACAAACTTTTTTCCATTCCTTAAATAATAATATCTTAGTAGTAATATCTTTTGTAGGAAATCTATGAATACTAATATCTTAACCTCTACAATTCTTATTGTTATTTGTGCATGAAGGCATTTTAATGTCAATAACTACTCAATGTAAATAAATATAGATCAGTCAGCTAATGACAGCCAATATGGCGGAAAGTGGAACTGCGCAGTAGAGGTCGTAAATTGGTCTTCGGACTACATCATGGTATTAGCCCAATTCTCTCTCTCCTTCGGGACACTTTATCTATACTGCGCATGCCTCATACGCACAAAAGATGCTCAGAACTAACCGAAGCAGTCGGTGGAGAGAGAGAACGATACATTATTTGTTTTACTTAGTCAGAACACCTTCCACTTATAGAAACTTTCAATGTTCTAAGTATTACATAATATGGTTTACGTATTCACTGAAAACGTTTAATGTTAATGGCTGTCAAAAAAATATTAAACAACATGGCGTCTCCAGACTTGGAATATATGCTGTATAAATTGTGTACTTTCTAATACAAGCAACTACCTTCATCTCTAGATAAGTTCAGTTACTTCTGGGTCTGGGTATTTTCTTTAATTTATTTATAAGTTTTATTTTTGTTAATAATCATTTTATAACGTGTAGTATACAATAGGCTTCTATAATTAATTTCAACTATATAATTTTCGTTGAAAGTTCCATTTGAATTCTTTTTTAATTATTCGAAATTTCTCAAATTTGCTCCAGTTCTATAGAGAAGTATTTTGTAGATAAACGATTCTAAATATTTAATAATGGTTTCCGTCTATTGCTCTATTGGTATTTCTGATATTTCTCGACATTCTAATATTCCCGCTCACTCTAAATAACATCTGTATACCTAAGATTCTTCGAGAAATAATTCTGTCGAAGTCATATAAACAATAAAATCAATTTTTTATATATGTATGATAAAATTCTTCAGCATATTCAATCAGGTGAACTAACATTCGAAGTTTTACAATTAACACATTTTTATTTAATGAAAGTTCATTCTAATCTGAGACTACCTCTGAAGACGATAACTTGGTTATCGAAACGCGCTTCAGACAATGTAATCGTGAACTAGATTTATGCTGAATATTTCGGTTTCAAATACTAGATAAACTATGAGTTTTTTAGATTAGAACACAATCTACAAAACGTCCAAGTTATTGTTTCAATTGCATTTTTTTATGTCAAAAGCAAGTACAAGTTTATGGTCAACTCTGGATCGCCTCTAAGTCTAACTGGTCTCTTCTGTATTGAGTCTAGCATCTTCAAGGTATGCTTGGGAGTCGAGCTCCGAATTTGCGAGCGATATTCCAAAGATGGACGACTCTAGGCCTTGTGGTAAACTAGAAGCAGTTGCTGAATATAAAACTTTATGTTCTTGAAGAAAGCTCCTAGTTTTTATGGAACTGTCTTGACTAAATCGACCACGTGACTTGGCCAGGACATATCGCTTCCAAACTTAACACGAATTTGTAGCGATAGTTATATTTTATGTCTATACAGATCCAAAACCTGATCCGAAGTGTCTGTCTTCTTTGTAAATAGAAGTCTGCGTCTTTGCTGTTCTTAAGATCGGTGATATAGTTGGCGAATCCATAGATTCATACCTGGAACCTTTCTGAGGTGTGTACATCGATAGCGACTTGGAGTAATCGGTAATTGAGTAATCTAGAAATCCAGTCGATGATTGAGGATGACAATTGATGGACGATACAGATTTCATCAAAGTGTACAGATTCTAGAATGCAATATTAGTCTAAAGTTATATCCGCAGTCATCTAGGATACGAAATCGTCAAGCAAACCTCAGATACCAACAACTAGATAATTCTAGACGCATAAGAAAATCTTTATGAAGTATTAGTGCGTTTTATTTTGGCCAGAGAAACGTCATGACTTTCTTTGCTTTTTGAACAATTATCCGAATAAAAAAATCCTTTAGCCTACCCTCAAAAAACGCAATGATTCTTTCTTAAAGACCTGAATTGATGCAGACATTATTCAAGAAGGGTTTAACCTAACATTTAAGGTATTTATTCAGTTGGATGTGTCAGGTTTATTTGAAACGCTACGGAACGCGTTTGGTGGTAAGTAAACAGATAAACAATATGATTTACGTGACGTTACTTGAAGGAAAGTTCCGTTAATTCCTATAACCACAACTGATTTGCCGTTTGAGCTTGATTGACCTCAATTAACATGTTTCTCCCATGGTCAATTCTATGTGGCATATTGATGGGTAGGAAACCATAAATCAAAAAATATCGCCTTTGCCAAGGTGCTTCACTGAAGAGTTTAACATACGCTTCTGTTTATTTGATGAACAAATTTAGAAAATCACCTTGTAGATACAAATTATCTGTTAGACGATCTAATTGCAGATAATCGTGTACCTTCGAGCACGACTTGGTTAACGTAAATAAACTCTTATCGGTAAAGGGATGAAACGAGTTCTAAATAAAAATTTAACACCCTTCCAAAGCACGCTAAATTACAGTTACGATATCTTCCGGTGTAATCTGAGGTAGTTTCACCTAATTTCATGGTTATTTATATAGTAACTTCTTTATAATCGGGAAGCGTTTGTTTATTTTGTATAATAAGGCCTTGAATATTGATTTAAGATAAAGAAAGTTAGAAATTTGACTTTATCCAAATAATATTTTGCAATCTTATCAATGATTCTTGAATTTTAGTTAACATTGTTCACCATACTCTGATAGATCAGTTCGCGGGACGGATTCCGAATCAGTTTATGAACCGATCGCATGCGCATTTTCAAAATAATCGTTCGACAATTATGGAAGTGCGCATGTAATCGGTTTTTAAACTGATTCGGAATCAGAACCACAAACAAAACTAATGTCTCTTCCGCAACAAATCATTTGGTTATTTAACAATGGAAGAATTCTTTCTTTTTCCATTTAACTTTGGGTTATTTTTATGTTGAATGGAAAATGGGTTTGCAGAGAAAAGAAAGAAAATTCTTTGAGAAAAAAGGCTCAAAAATGTTACTTATCGTGAGCGCATGCAAATGTTAACCGTCTAAATTTTACTTAATTTTTAATTTAACAATTTTCAGAAAATAAATTCAGTTTTTTACTGAAAATACATTATTTTTTGGTTATTGTACGTAAAAACTTTTCATTCTGGCTTTTGAAAATACCAATCAACTTTCTGCAAGCAACTGCATAGAGGACGAAAGTTTTATCCAAATTTTCTCAAAGTGTGGAGCATACAGAGCTCCAGAGCACTAGCGTTTGAAATAGAAGATGAAGATCTCTGAACAGATCTGAACATCTTAAATCTGTCTATGGTGTTAACTTTCAGTGTCCAGTAGAATTTTGAATCTTAGCCCGAGATTGATGTTAACACTTTCTTCATATGACCAAATTCCTAGATTGTTAAATTTTTTCAACCTTTTTAATGTTGATATTGATTCCCATAAGCCGACTGTGTACTTTAAGTACGTCCAGGAGACTTTGGATGTCTGCTATCAAGACTGTGTTATCGGCATATCATATATCGTTGATCCATGTGCCTAATTTTTAACCCTCGAGGGTTTTTTAAAAGATTTTTTCTTAATAAAGGTTATACAGGAGTGGGGAGGAGACGTATCCCTGCTTAACAGCTTTGAGGACTTCTTGGACCTTTAGAAATTCGTTATCAACTCTAACTGATTGGTTCTAAAACAAGTTTTCAACACAGCGCATATCTTTCTGGTCTATGTATTTGAATAAGTTTATGGTAATGCACTCTGTCAGAACCTTTTTTGTAATCTATGAAACAGATAACTACATATTTCCTTTGATCGTAGCTTTCTCATTTTTTGGAAATTCTGTAATAGTAATTTTCAGAAAATGACTTATCAAGCTAATTAATCTGTGGTTCTCGCATCTTGTTGAGTTGTTCAATTTTGGCAGTGATATGAAAAAAGAAACCATTTAATTGGGAAACTTGTTAAAAAATTAGTTAATTCATCGCTTATTGCTCACTCCCAAGAAAAGGTAGCATCCTTTTCCAAGGAAAAATGAATTCCCAGAATTAGAAATAGAAAACAAATAAAATTAGAAGTTCAGGAGAGCTACAACTTGTACTCTAGCTAATAAGAGCTGTTATGGTTTACCAGTAATACCATAAAGGATTTAAATATACCAGTGGTAGTCAGTGATCCTAATTATGGGTCTATAAAAATTTTCCGTTTTCCCTAAAAGCATCATTTGATGAATTGTCTTGGCCTATTTCAATCTTTATCAAAATACACTATATATTCATTTTTTTTTATTTTTATACTCTAATCTTGCCATTGGGGAAATTAGAGATTAATTCATGAGTTAGCTAGTCGCTTGTGACCTATTATATATTTAATTATGAGTTAATGCATTTAATATGTTCAATAATATAATCAGCTCTTGAATTAATTAATTCCATGATTATTAATAGTTATTTATACTATAAGGGATATAATAATATCAAACTCAGTAGCTTATTATCAAAAATTGAGATAAATTATTGATCTGTTGCTAAATTATTGCTATACCAAAAAATTGAATCGAAAACATGATTTATTATCTTAAAAAACTTGGATTAACAATCAATCATAGTAATAAAATCAATTTTTTTGATTATACACTACGTAATATCTGAATGGACTTAATTTTCTAGATTATGAGTTTGGATGATAATATAATGAATGATATATTTAAAAAAGGATAAACAGATACTACAATCATTTAAAGAACAAAACAAACATCAAAACATAAAACGTTTTTCTTTACCTTATATATAAGGACTTTTACAGCACCTGTATAATAAATTAACCAAATATTTTACTAAATAAAAATCGTAAACACCCCAAAACAAATAATATTTCATATCAAGTACTGTGATTGTTACGCTGTTTACGTAGGACAAACTTCTCAGTTATTAAGAAACAGATAAAAATGTCATCAATACAATTTTGAAAAATTCTGTATCAATAATTCAGTATTTCAAAATAATCTATGTATGTTTATTAAAATCGTTCAGAAATTGTTAAAAATTAATTAATTTTTGGAATCTTTCTAGAAGGATCAAACTCTGAAAATCTAGAAGAATATTTAACTTTTAAGAAATCATCTGAATTACTTAGAAAAATTCAGAAAAAAATACTGAATTTGTCGAAAAATGATTTGTATCTTTTAAAGTAATACCAAGTAATAAAAAAATAGTTGTAATTCAACCAGTTTCTAGGATATAACTAAAATTTTCCATAGGGATTCAAATTTAGACCGAATTTTCAAGGAATTTTCCACAAACAATCAAAATTTCTTAAGAATCCAAATTTTCGAGAACTTGCTGACATATTCTCAAAATTAGCCAAGTATCACAAAATTCTAATAAATCAGCTCCAATTTTTGAAATAATGTTCCAAGTTTTGGAAAATATTCATAATACAACATGAAACTGCACTATGTAATTCAGAAGTATATAGAACTCCTCAGCTACATACAGTAGAAAAGACCCATCTCAATTTCTGACGAGCAATCACCTACCGAATTTTGTCGTAACAATTTAGAAACACTCTGTATATATATGAGTGTTTTCGTGTCTCGAGGAGTACCTCTTAGTTTATGGTTCTTCTGGTATTTCCAAAATTTGACTGATCAAACTTTTGTCTTCTTTTCTAATATTGGTTTCTAACTTATATCTCGATGATTTTGAATCAGGAGGCCGGCTAATTCCTTTATTTTTCTTTTACCTTCGAAAACTAAGTGACGCTGATATTCTGAACTGAAGATAGAATAATCAGAGTCGCTCATTTGCTCATTGAAATTCTTAATATCCTTACCTCCAAAGAAGCGATACTGGAGAAGCCTTCGCAGCTGATCTATCAATCTCACTCCTCTTAAGAAGTCTAGAATGTGGGATTTAATAGCCAGAGGTCTTCGTCTTCTATTTCATATACACCCAGATGTAGTGCTCTGAACTTTTTTAATCTTTCACACCTCGAGAGAATGTGGTTTCGTGTCATAAAATCTGCATGCTGTATTATCTGCTAGGTCTAGCATCTTCAGGTGTTTGCTGAGACGACAGTCCCTCCGTAGATTGTTCTGACTTAGGTTAATACGTTCATCAGATCTACTCTGATGATAGTTTCTTAAAAAAGTCTTTCCCTGTCTCAATCCCAGTAGGTTACTCCAATAATTGGTTTTGCTCATATCTAACTTCTTTTCCAGTGCTTTTTCCATTGTTTTGTAGCTGATACCACAGAAGGATTTGAGTCCCATTAAAGGCGTCCCCCGCTTCAGCAATCTTATCAGCTATGTGCTCCGGAATCCATTATAGAGTAATTTCATTTTTCTTGTCAACTTGTTCAATTTTCTAGGCAATCCCATAGGTGTTTTGGATTTAATGATAACGGAGCTTAGTGCTCTGACAGGATAATCTTCTGTTTGAGATAGCTCCTAGTTTAAAATGAATACATATTCAACTAGCTTCTGGTTCACATCTATCTTATACAGACGATTGTACAGGGTGTTTTAGCTTTTTCTTTTGTAAAAATGGTAATTTCAGATATAAAAAAAATTACAGAACTTATCAAGATGGGTTATTTTTTATTGCAAAAATGTTTGTCAATTAGAAGATTTAATTTCTGAATTGTCGGATGAATTAAAATTAGATACGTTTCAAGTAAATACTTTTCAAATTATCAAGAGTTTTTATACGTGCGTGCCAAATATCAGTTTCAAAATATTCACTAAATCAAACAAACAAAGCCATATAGTCCGGGAACTTGCAAGGGTTTCCGTAGCCCTTTATAGAGGGCCACAAAAAAATTATTGATGTCTGTTTTTTTAGCCCGGAGAATCGATTTTTTAGAATTGCGAGACCAAAACTCTGGTCAGTTTTTTGTTGTTAACAATTTAATTATTCAAACAGCATAATTTATCATTTCTATATCGGTTGCAAATCTTCTAACGAATATTTCACTTTTTGAATTTTGCAAAAATATTTATTAGAACCAGAAGAACTAGAAGTTATAGACAAAGTAATGTAAAAATGCAAAAATTACACTGATTTCTCTTTCAATCGGTCGTATTTTAGCCTGGGTAAAGTCAATTGATACTTTTGAGGATCCATTTCAAAGAAAATTCTTTCAAAGCGTCATTTTCCTGTCAAAATTTTGTTTTCGAAGTGGTATAAAACTGTTCCAAATGTTTGAAAATGTACGTACGAGGGTTTGTTTTAAAGGAAAAAGTATTTTCTTTGAAATGGATCCTCAAAAATGTTAATTGAATTTGCCCAGGCCGAAATACGACCGATCTAAAGAGAAACAGCGCATTTTTACATATCTTTTTTGAACTTCTTCGCCTATAACTTTGGTTCTAATAAATATTTTTTCAAAATTCAAAAACGAAAATATTCGTTAGAAGATCAGTCGTATTTCGGCCTGGGCAAATTCAATTGATATTTTTGTGGATCCATTTCAAAGAAAATACTTTTCCCTCCAAAGTGTCATTTCCCTATTAAATTTTTGTCCACCAAGTGCTATAAAACTGTTCCAAATGCACGAGAATTTACGTATGAAAGCTCGTTTTTAAGGAAAAAGTATTTTTTATAAAATGGATCCTCAAAAGTCTAAATTGAATTTGCCCAGACCAAAATACGACCAATTAAAAAATAAACCAGCGCATTTTTGCATTTTTTTTTATACTACTTTGCCTATAACTTTGGTTCTAATAAATATTTCTCCAATATTCGTTATTCGTTAGAACTGGACTGTTTAATTAGAAACCTCGTAACTATTGTAGATAATAAATGATGGCCGTTTAAACAAAAAACATAGATATCAATCATTTTTTCGTCGCGACCCATAAAGTAGCCCCCAGGAACCCCTGCCAGCGCCCGGACTAGTAACCAATTTCCACTTCTGAAACCACACAATATATCAATTGATACAGACGCGTCAATAATGTTGTAGCTATATCTATAACCTCAACACTTATGTACACAGCTCATGATGATATTACAGAAAGCAGAACTCGGCTCATTATATCAATTTTGGTAATTCGAATACATCACTTGTAGTGGCGTGTTTGAAAGCAAGTTATGCTTTATTCTCTTCCTCCTATTTTTCGATTTGTCTTTTCACTCACTGGAATTCCTTTCAGAGAGATAGATAGATAAAACTTCATTTAAAGCAGATCAAGTTCATAGAAATCCAATCGTATCTTCTATATAGAAAAATTTGGGATTCGCTAAGGTCACGTTAAGATACAAAGATTAAATGTCTCTTATTCTATGTGAAAACTTGAAGAAAAATTGCAAGAAGGCGAAGAAAAATCTAGAACTCGAAAATATGAATAATGTAGTTGCTTCAGCCTCATCCATGCAAGCAATGATTTTAAGAACGTTATTTCAAACATGCACTTTTATTGGGGAAATATCCAAGAGATATAAAGAGCCGTATCTTACCGCAAATAATAAAAAAAAGTAGAAGGGAGGATTAGGTAACTTTTGGAGATATCACATAGATCATTCGGCACGGTACTCAAAGAATAAAACATTTATTGAGGAACTATATTTAGGTCAGGAAGATAACACATTGCCTTACACAAATTCTGGAAAAACGAATGACCTAATATTAGTCGACTTGAAAGATCTGGAAACAATAAACAGTGTTAAGATCATGGAGGGAATTTATAAGTACACCCATATAAAACTAGAATCGTATATTCAATCTCCAGATGTGTGTGAACAAACAAAAGATTGAAACGGGGAAATTGCTTGTCCTCCACTTTTTTAAGAGTAGTCTCACAAACAAATCTGTAACAATATGGTTAATCTGCTCAATAACATCATTTTTAAATATGATACTGGAACGAGACAAAGAAGATATATGGATTGAAGTATCATATATACTGAGACCCAAATGATCTCTGGTGTCCCCCTTTCTTTCGAAAATACTGTGCAATCCAGTGTTTACAGATGATCTGTTAATCCAACTCGTTAGAAAGTTGAGAATGTGGGACAGCTGTAGCTGCCAGAGATATCTTCATCTTCTATTTTCTTCAGCTGATACCATAGAAGGGTTCAGGTTCCTTGAAGAGCTCCTTTCCCTCTATTGGCTGCCGAGTGTAACAGAGACACTGAATCTGGCATTTTTGACAAATTAGTGTCCAAAAAAAAGAAGAAGAGTCAGTTGGAGGAAGAAACTCACGCTGCAATGACTGCGTTGAAGATTAATAAGATTACTGCGAAAAATGTCGACTAGATTCGATGTATTCGGTGATGCCGCTGGTTTCAATATAACTCAAACACTGAATCTGGCATTTTTGAAAAATTATTGTTAAAAAAAAAGAAGAAGGAGAGTCAGTTAGAGGAAGAAACTCACGCTGCAATGACTGCGTTAAAGATTAATGAGATTACCGCGAAAAATGTCGACTAGATTCGATGTATTCGGTGATGCCGCTGGTTTCAATATAACTCAGACACTGAGTCTACAACTTCTCAAGGATTTGTATCTTAAGAAGAAAATTTAGACAATAAAAGTCATGCTGCAGTAGTTAAGGTGAAGAATTTTTTTTTCTTTTCTTATTTTTTTTCAATGTAAGAGTATTTTGACCATTTCAAATTCCATATCAAAGTAACTCTACTGAGTTATATAGATAGTCTAGTTGTACATGATTCACTTCAAATAATTTGACATTATATGAGAGTATATACAGTATATGTGTGTGTGATAACAGAGAGTTTATGCTTATTTTGTTAATGTTGTATGTGTGTTTGATCAATTTAAATGGTAATTATGATATGAGCACGTATGATTATCCATAGTTGTTATTGCAATAATTCTGTAACGAGAAAATTACGTGGAAACAATTAATAATCTTATTGTTTACGTGATTTTTTTTCTTATACATGTGAACTGAATTGATAAACACACATTTTATTACAAATCACAGCCTCCAAATTAGGTTCCTATCGACAAATCGCACACTTAATCCAATTTTCTATATACTTTTTGTGCACCTTAATAAAATTTTTTTTATTTTGATACCGAAACCGAATTAAATGCTATGGATTTTATGAGCTCATTACGCAATCATCGAAGCGGATTTTTAGTTTCGAAAGAAGGAAAAGAAAAAAAGTCACAAGGAACCAAATATGGTTGAAAAGTGATGATGCATTATCATAGTGGATCTCTGCTCATAAATCCAATTGTTTATAAGAAATGTTTCACGTAAAGGCATTAAAACGATTAAGTTGTATCTTTTATTGATAGTTTAACGCTCTGGAACGTAATCATGCTACAAATCAACAAAATAATTAAGAAAAACGATGATGTTTCAGTTTTTTTGTTTCTTTTCTCGGTTTCTGCTCATTTTTTGGACAAAACTTTTTCAGTTTCAACGTCATATTCATGATTCCAGTCAACAGTATTAATATAAATTGTGAAACATCTCCTTCGTGACTGTTTTCTATTTAATACCCTCAACTACAGGTATTTGTGATGAAGTAGATACATTTTCAATAATCCCTTGGCCGTGATTCATTACAAAACTTCTAGCAAAACCGTTGTTCAACTAGTTTTTTTATAATCAATAGCAAATATATTAGAAAATTGCTTCTTCACTAAAGTCCTATTTCATGCTCTGGTAGTATCTAACCTATTCTATTCCCTACTATCTACAGTTTTTTTTAAATTTCTAGTAGTAATGATTCTTCTATGTATAAATTTAGTTATGTTCTTATCTCCTATCGATACTTTCTCAAGCATTCTCTAACTGTTCAATTGCAGCGACCAATTCCTATTTAGTTATAAGTTATTTTTTTCTTCTTCTTGAGCTTTTTGATCTTCTCCCTTTCTTTGGTATTCCTATTTTTCATGTCTTTCATTTCCTGTGCTAAGCATCTCTTCATAATTTTCCAGCGCTCCATTAAACGGAGATGGTCGCAGGATTAACTGATCCAGCAATAGCTTCTTCAAACTTGAAACATCCTGTATATATTGTGTTCTTTCCATTACAGTGATGTTTCTAAGCAACTACCACTATCTCTAGGTCATACCAGGTACTTCTGGAACCATCCACTATCTACTTCATTTACTAGTACTTCCCTTGCCTGGTTCTCAATTTTCATATCACCTTTTGTTTCTTTTAAGACCTTTAAATACTCTATAAAAGAATTTTTAGTTTGCTCTTTTTCTATTTTCAGCGCATTATCAAGTTTATCACATTTGTATGTATGTACTTTGTTATTTTTACTTTTCGTGACTTTTCCGTCATGCGATTTATTTCTTGTTATTGTTCTGTCTAATTATCTTACAGAAATATCTTGTAGAATCTATGATGGTAGTTCGGTAGAGCTGCCACGCTTCTAGGCTGTTACCTGAAGGTCTCTTCCTTATTTTCTAATTAATTATCCACCATTTTTTTATACTTTCTTGCTATTGCTTGACTATTTAGTTTTATTTTGTCTTTGGCAGTTTGCGTTATCTCTTCTGCTACAAGTATGTATTGGTCATTAGATATTTCGTACCAAGCTCGACTGAGACGTGTTTTTTGTCTATTTCTACTAGTATATAGTCTATAATTGATCGTTCGTTCCTGCTGAGCATTTCTTAGGTTAACTTATGGACCCTTTCATACCCATTGTTTCACCATGATCACCAATTTGCATTTTGCTCTCATGAAAGTGTTCTATTGAAGACCCCTGCAACAATTACAGTTTTTTTTTCGTTTCTATCATTACATTTGAATATTTCCAAACTTTATCTTTAGTTTTTGTTATTTTAGCTCCGTCTGGTCTACATCTAGATACCCTGTATATAGAATTCTTGATTACAACATGAGTTTTCTAATCCTTGATTGATCTAAATATTTTAAACCGAAAGTTTTTGATCTTTAATTGTATATGTAAGTTAGGATTGAGGTATCATTATCAATCTGATAGATGCCTACCCAAGATAGCAGGAGTGCAATTAGTGGTAGAATCAATGTACCCCCATATCGCCACCTAGTTTATACTAAATTAGTTTCAGATAATGGCCCACTATTAAGTGGAGCGGACAAGTGTCTGATGAATGATTCAAAGTCCCTAAAATCTAATGGAAACTGGACCTTACTAAATGAAAAATCGATACCGAAGCTCTTGAGTTTTTTCCTTTATAATTGGACGTGATTTAATTTAATATGGAACAAAATCAATCAAGAGGATTTTGAGAGTGGAGGAAATTATAAAAATTATATCGGGGGTTATTAAAAACTACTAAATACAATTTTGTGACTACTATCAAATATATTTTGTTCTTTCAATTCTGTTTATTCTCTAGTTTCACTGTTGAAAACTATCTCTGTTGAACTCATTCAAACTTCACAGTGATTTTCAAATCGTTGTTTCACGTAACGGACCACCAGCAACATGCTTTAGGTAGGTGTAAGAATGTAGTTTGTACAATATTCATTTTAGTCTACGGAAATTTCGCACAATCTGTCAATACCGCTAAATGGAGCATCTGGGGATGTCTATGGAGTCTAATACCCCTAGGGACTCAAATATCGGATCCCAACCTTATGTGTCTCGGATGTTTTTAGAAGATACCAGATAATCGAATCAGGTTTATAAGCAATCAGCTGCTTGTCGAAGAATACAGTGCAGCAGGTTTTGTAACTGTCTGTAACTTGTTAAACCAGGTCAAATGGTCCACGACAATCAGTAACATATAAATATCTCTTTTCCTCTGTTTCTTTTTGCTCTTAAATTTACCACAGCTACAGCCCTGCAGACGATTTTTCTTATATCCACATCATATCTAAATAATGTCCCCATCTCAATCACAAGATGCCCATCGAACCTTTCGCTCTGTAATACCCAGCAGTGTATCTATGTGCGATGCGATGCCGTATAAACCATCCGAAGCGATGGCACTGAGAATCCAGCCTTCTTGTGCGAAAAGCCTAAGAATTATATTTCAAAATTTGTGTCAATTAATCGGGCGGTAGTTCAATAATCATGCTGATGATTGTTATTTTGGGACTACCTCATATTGAACAAGAAATGATGATATAGGAAATAGAGCCTGACTCAAATTTTGAAGAGAAATGGTTTTCGTAGGTATTAGTATCAAACAGCCATATCTAATTTTTCAGAAATGATCAAATTTGTGATTCATATCTTTCCAAAATAATGATAAAAACTATTTGAACTCGAATATCCACGATCTTAGCACCTCATGTGTGGGATGTTCAATTGACCAATTATACTAGGTATCCGAAAGGTCAGAAAATGGTCATCGAAGGTCATTTAGTCATAATAATTGTGCAGCGTTGGAAAATGTTTTATTAACAGTTAAAGCTTTTCCAGGTCGCTTTTCCTGTGCACAGATCTAGAAGCATTCGCTGATAATTGGTTAGCTTATATAAATATTTGATCAGTCCAATTAATTATTAACAAAAATTGGATAATTTTTGTTAACGCGCATGCTTTGAGCCGGTTCATTGTATCAAGACAGTGAATCTGCTGACCAATTAATAAGACTAACTAACGTTTTACGACCAATTTCTGATCTATAATTGGTCAATTGAAATTCCGCTGGGAATGCGGAGCCAATCGTACCGGCCTCAAAGTTGTTGCACTGTTAACAGGAGTCCAACAAATGGAGGAGCTAGAAAACAACGTAGTTAAAGATTGGCCATAATTTTATTCATCTACTTTGCACGAAACAGAATAAAAAAAACTAATTTCATAACAGAAGAGACCTTAAATCAAGAACATTTAGATGTATTAATATATCAAAAGGCCTAAGAAATAATTTTGAGATGGGTACAAAGAAAAAAATTATAAATACATTCATTGAGTCACTGAAGTAGTAATTTTTATATTGGAATAGTTTTTAATTTAATTGAATATTATCAACAAACACAATTAAGTTAAAAAACGACAAATCTTAGCTAGGGAATGACTAAATATTCTCGAAGTAATCCCCATAATCACAATAAAGAAGTCGTTTTTGAAAACAATTAACAATATGTTCAATTGTAAATGAAAAAATATTAGAAATTCCTTTTCTAATATTTCGCTTCAAATAAATTTTGGTCTTGGGTTTTTCCGCACGATAGTAGTCTCTCAGAAAACCCTTTAAAGGAGCAATCACACGGGTTTAAGTCCAGTGAATACGGAGGCCATTCCATAACATAAAGTCGAATATGAATTTTTCTGTTTTTACCTTTTAAGAGTTATTTCCATAGCTTTTACCTCTACTCGATTTAATACACTTTTTTTTAGTTCGTAAGGCTCTTTATTTCAAAGTACACGAACTGCTCTTTATATTAGAGATGCATATATTTAGGCAACTTCCCATTTATAACCACATTCAAGAATAGAGAATGAGGTTGCTTTCAAAATTGCATGTAGAAACTTCCTAGATAACAAAAATTCGGTCAGCGTCGAACACCTGGTTGAAGAGCTTTTTAAGGCTTTCGATTGCGATCTGTTTCACACGAGATTTCATCAGAAATTGTTCAGATGGAAAAGCGCTATAATGGAAAATGGAGCCCAAATATGCTAGTGAACTACTATTTGAGATATGGGACAGCTTCTGCTAATACAAGCGAAGTAAAACAATCAAATAAATAGTCTTATTAGATTTGTTCCTTATACAATAGAAAGTATATTTTTGCGCATGCGCACGACGCGTGCCTTTGGTTTGGAGGATGTTTCCTTTTCATATTTTATATTCTCTTTTTTTCCACAAGAGTATTATAATTCAATACAACTCAATATATGCAAAAAAACCGAAAATATTCTGCGAAAAAATTCTCGAAATGCAGTGTCTTCTATCGAGGAATGTAAAATAAATTGAAATATGAATTTAAGCGATACTAATTGAATGTTGTGGTGCTTTGTGGTAGAAAATTTTAGATTTTCTGCAATGTTTTCAAAAACATTCACTTCCTAAGAAATTTGACACTTTTCATTATGCCTCGGTATACTTCAAAGATTAATATCTGATACATATTTACAAATACATAGCGAAAATTCATTATTTTTAATAATTGTGCGAAATTTTTAACCTATTTGATCATTTAAAGTTGCTTAAGAAACATCATTTCCGTTAAATGCTGTGCTGGTAAAGATAACGGTACGAATTTATTAAATTATTATATTAATATCGTTTATTAATGAATGTACGTGATTTCAAATTAAAAAGCTTTTTGTTTTTCGCGTTTTATACCTCGAATTTTCTAGGTAAATCCGTCACGTACAAGCTCTATTTGATTTATATTTCTACTTTTCAAATCACGCTTAGATTTGCTAAAATTATTCTTGCTGAACAATCGCAACTTTATGTAGCTGAAAAATACAATGATAATGAAATAATGGTAACATTCCAGCTCGAATGAAATTTCCATAATCTCAGGATTTGGTTCCATTAAAACGTTCAACGTACTAGTTGACTGAATTATTCATTAAATTTTTTTTGTCGCAATGTGAATAGAATATAACGTATGTCAAAATTGTTTTGATACAAAATTAATAACGCTTAATAATACAATATTAAAATGACTGTACGAACACGCGATTTATAATTCTCCATGCACAGGAAAACTCCAAGTTGATTTCGCAAACACACAACGACTGGCCTTGCGATTTATTTATAGTTATCGCAATGGCCAGACGTCCCGGAGATTGTAAATGCTTATAATCGGCTTTTTCCCAACTAGTCGAGGTTGATTAATGATACACAGCATGATTACAACTGATCTCAATTTCAACTGCAAATTGTGAGATTTTAATCATAACGATGTCTAATGATTTGAAGAGAAGCAACTGTCCCGGAAAAAAATTCTGATTGGTCGCATTGAGATCTTCAACATCTTTATTTTCGCCTCCAATTCTGCTCGTTTACCCAGCCAATAGGATTATCAAACTGCCGTGTTATATCTGGGAGAACACGCTGATGAAGCTCCTCTTTTTAGTTTGTTGTGTGACAGAAATCTATAGGTAATTTCATGAATCTGGTCGAGTTGTCCACTGAGACTATTTTCTTGATAAGTCTCTATCTGGTCATCACTGCGGTTAGCACTTGAGGTAGCTCTTCTTACATTTGATTGACTGGAACGACCTAAGTCAGGTCTTCGTCTCTTCGGCATCGAAAATTGTAAATAATCAAAGTAAGAGTCACTATCACAAAAGATCAATTATAAAAAGGGCACATAACTTGAAATGTCACTATCACAAAGGATCACAAAGATGTACTTGTCTGAGGGATCGATTGACATAGAGGATTCATCGACATATCATTTGGTTGTTAAATGTCAAATATTATGGTTGCGTTCAGAATTTTGATTCGTGACAAATCTCAAAGTCAGATGAAGCTCTCATTTTTCGAAACCAAAATATTTCAAACAAAATCATTTACAGTGCTAAATCAGAATGTGAAGCCCAACCAAAAAGTGATGAACCAAGAATGTTTATCCAAGAAATAGCAAAAAGACTGGTGAAAAGTGCTTAGCGTCAAACTGATCAAAAAGTGACCTCAAATTTATCCCGATTTTGGTAAGAGGATCATTCAGAACTAATGTGGGACGGTAAGTCAGAAAGCTGTAGATGTTCAAGTCGTCCAAGACCTACTGAGAGAACTGTTTGCAGAAATTTACGACCAGTTGAACAGGACGGATCCTTCCATTAATTATTACGAATATATAATGGTCTAAAAGATATGTCCACGACTTGAGACAGCTGCTAAGTCTTTTGGACACATTTCTCGTAACAACTTTCTCAATAAAACAATAATCTTTCAACCCCGGGATTTCCAAATCGCATTCTTTCCGATAAACCTTGCACACGTTTCAGGAATAACCACTATATCTACATACCCGTACCTTCTCATTTTTTTATACTTACACGAAATTTATTCCGTCTCGGGACAGTAAAGTGATTAGATCAAAGTGGAGTTACGCAGCTTCTAGAGATTCGGTACGCGTGACTTTGTTTAGTTTTTCGTTTTGTATATAATTTTGTGTATATATAGTAAGTTAGAACTTTGTTGATTGTGCTACATCTTTGCGATCATTGATCACAAGACAGGCGCATATAAACTCAACCTTCTGAATCAATATTTGTTTTAAAGAAAAATATGGTGAACGATAATTGAATTTATTGAATTTGAAGTATCATTTATTTCCTGATTTTAGTTCAGACTAACTAGAATAATTGAGAACTTTCCGTTGAAAAAGTTCAGTTCTTGAACTTGCTGAAATTGAAGTAAAGTTTGAATTTTTTCGGGTTTTGCACGACGAATAAAATTATTGCAATTAGGATGGAAAACCTGAAAGTTAGATGAGTTACTTAGTCCGTAACTAATTAATTAAATTTCAGGAATTTTTAGAGATTCGGTAATATAATTTATCTTAGTTATGGGAATCATTATAAACGAAAACTTTTTGATTAGACTAAAGTTAATAACCAGATTTTTATAAAAAAAAGCTTGTCAGACTCATGAATAGCCTTATATATGGTATATCAATGTTCACAGCTCTGTATATAAATAGTTACCTTTGGAGAA
The DNA here is from genome assembly GCF_026250575.1 of Diorhabda carinulata. NCBI lineage: Eukaryota > Metazoa > Arthropoda > Insecta > Coleoptera > Chrysomelidae > Diorhabda > Diorhabda carinulata. The sequence goes on from NC_079464.1 coordinate 19,059,139, forward strand.
AGATACAGAGAGGACTATAAAATCCAAGCATATTGAAACATCACTCAATAAGTCACTTGACTGACACACAGAAGGCGCTGCGTTAGTCAGAAAACATTGATCCATCACTTTGCTCCGGAATAAAAATGATCATAATCTGAGTAAACTGCAGTCGGTAAACCATGTCCGAAGGTTATGGCTATCATTTGAAAGCAAAAATTAAGAATAAACGGCCTCATAAGTCGTAGAAAAAACAACTGTTTCACCAAGATAATGCACCGATTCACAAGTCGATAGTTAAATTGAACGAATTACACTTCGAATTGCTTTCTTATCCACCGTATAGTTCAGATGTGACCCCCAGTGACTGCTAGCTATTTTCTTATCTGAAGAAATGCTCGGTGGGAAAAAATTAGCTCGAATGAAAACGCATTGCTAAAACTAAAGCTTATTTCTCTTAATTTCTTGCACGACTTTTTGAGTGATGATTTTCATATCATATCTAATTCCTAATTCCTAATTACGTATGGAATAACAATTTCGTTTATTGCAAATGTTTCCTCTACAAGTAGAACTGGTTATGAGTCTAATTTTGTATATAATCGAAAGATAAAGAAAAGTCTGATAGCGTCAGATCGATCCGCGTCTCCCTATCCAACAATTTGGAAAAATTGATTTGGTAATGAGGCAGTGCTACATCTGGTTGATACCATTGGGTTTGAAGAAGTTTCTCAAAGTTTGCACGACATTACTTTGGAGCAATTCTAAATATTTATCTCCATTCGAGTTTCCAGCAATGGAAAAGGAACTTACGATATGATTTCCAGCTATTCCTGATCAAACATTACCTTTCTCAGAATATTGCTTCAGTTCTATTTTCTTCCAGTGAGGATTCTTTCAAGTTCGAAGAAATTTGTTATCACATCCAACATTTAGTCCGGATCTCGCACTGTCAGATTATTAATTAATATGATCTAAGGGGAAATTCCTGCGTGTGAAAACGTGAATCCAAAGGTGATTTAGAAATTCAGTCTGAAGTTTTCTGAACGTTGGGCTTTACTCCAAATATTGAAATTATTTTTTTTTTTTTTTGATTATTTAATATACAAAGTGAATAATTTAAGCCGACATTATTTATAAGACGCTTCTACACAAGGTTGTGTGTGACAGCTTAGCAAGTAAAGTAGACGTTCACTGAAAATGTAATTTGTCAGTTGTCAAATGTCTCAGTTAGTTTCAAGTATGGAAAATCTAAGAGAAAAATGAGTTCAAATAATTTCTTAGTTTTATGAAAATCAAGATCTGATTTTTCATTTTGCAATAATTGGAATAGCCAGACAAACAGCTGATGACATCTGTCGACGTGTTGAAATAGGTATTTAGTTTGAAAGAAAATCATAAATAGACAGAAAATCAAACAAATATGGATAAAAAAGGAGTTTTTGTTGGAGTCACTCACGGAAAACTGGGTGTCAGCTTGCGACAATTGGGAAGAGAATTCAAAATCGATAAGAAATATGTACTTCAAAAATCGAGAAAATCGTCAACCAAATATTCTGAAAAACAACAAATAGAACAAAAATCAAAATTTAGAAGTCTCAGCGCCCGCTGTAGGTTTGGAAATTATCGACGACGAGTTATATGTTATTTATGACTTTGAATTCAGAAATCGTTTTCAAAAGACTAAAAATATTGGTATTGTTGGCGAAATCCCTTCTATAACCACCAAAATATAATAAAAAGGGTGTGCTAGATCTAGATCAATGCAGTTCATAGAGAAAAAACATTCTGAAGGAAATTTGGCGTTTTGGTGAGATGTGGCAACTGCACCAAGCAAGCCACTAATTATACATAGTGTATTGAACATTATTTTTTTAGAGTGGAGTTCAAATAATTGAAAGAAACCGTTTTTATTTCTGTGTACCGGGATAAAAATCAATGTTCATTATTTCAAAGCAAATCATCAATAATTCACGAACTGTATCTGTAAAATTGATTATAGAAAGCATAACTCATTGAGTTCGCTTTCAACAAAAACCGTAATTTAATTAAAAAACGTAAATTAATGTATCTTAATGATAACACGGTTCTCAATCGCAATATAAAATGTTAATGAGCGCTTAACGAATAGTGAATCGAATCCATAGACAACTTTTTTCTTTTATTGGTTACATCATTTATTTCGAAAATTACTTTGACGACAAGAGCGATTTACGTTAGATATTCTCCGCGGAATGTCTTACATAGTTTTCCGGATTGGAAAATCTCCGTCGAGTGGAAAACGTTAATAAGATCCCCAATTCACTCCCGAGACAACTGACTTATTTATACCAGTAATATAACGTATTTATTATTTGAAATGTTCGGTTGAAAAGTACTCTAGGGCTTTTTAAAAGACTTTAAATATTTATATCTAGCACAAAATTCTTCTTGTATACTTCAAATTCCATTTAATTTGAAATTAACTCGATAAATATCTTGATTGTATAACGGAATTTGTACAGTTCTTATAATCAACAATTCAACCTAAGCCTTTATGAAAAAAAAATTACGAAATATATTTTTCAAAATCTCTAAACTTTTGTTGTTATTTCTCTATTCTGTTTACTATAATCCTCCATCCGTTTCTATCGTCTGTCCTCTGTCCCACTCTTCTCAAATCTGATTTTATCTCTTCTATCATTTCCTTTTTCGGCCTGCTTCTTCTTCTAATTTCCTTTTCCTTCATTCGTGCTATCTTAGTAATTTTGTTTGCATTCATTATACCACCCCAACCACTCGATTATTAGGGTGGTTATATATTTCTTTCAGCTCTACATTTGTTCTTCTTGACTAATTGTTTGCTTTTATACCCTCCCAGTATTTTTTGGAATACTTTTCTCTCCCACACCTCTATTTGTTCTGCAATCTTATTGGTTACCATCCAGGACTCTCGTCCATACAGTACAGTCGGTCTGATCATTGCTTAGTACAATCTAATTTTCGTGCTTTTGCTTCAAGGACCCCATTATCCAACTACTATTTGCTATACAATTCTCTAGCTCCTTGTCTCATAATTCATATTCGTAATCAGCACACCTGCACACATAGTCGATCTTTATCGAAATGGTATTCCTCGTTTTCCGTCTTGAAAGATCTGTTTTTTTAATGTAGTTAGTTTTTTCGTCATTCAATCCACGACCAAATCCTTTAGCTTCTTGTTTCTAGACTACTATATTCTTTATCCAACGGAATTTGTCTGATGCTTTAGGTGATAGATCAATCCTTGTGTTTGTATTTGCGCTTTCCCTATGATTACCTCTAATTTGAGGTTAAGAACTCAAAAGGATAAGAGGTTTCTCTGTTTTAGACCTATTTATCTTCAAAACTTTCTAATTGACTCATTTTTATCTTAGTTCTATCCAAAAGAAGCTCCATTGCGAAACCTAAAGCTTCTAAAGCTCTGGTCTTGGTTATTGCTTTGAATAGCTTTTAAAGTAAAAATTTGGTCAGTCGTGCTTCGCGCTTCCTAAAACCATCTTGATATTCACCGACTTCTTGGTTTATCCTGACCAAAGCTTTGTAGGTGCTATGGCTCTGTAGTTCTGGCAGTAGGTCTTGACACCTTTCTAATAGAAAGAAATAATACAGCATTGTACCAATCATAGGGTAACAGCTAGTTTTCCCAAATTTTTCTTATCAATCAGCATATTTTTCTATGTAGTTCTCGTTCTCTATTTCTAGCTCAATTTCTGGTGAAGACTTCTTATTTCCTTGTTCAAATACTTTTCTTCTGTTGCTTCAAATTTCTCCTTCATGTATTTTGCTTTTGCCTGTTTTTTTTTTGCTACATTATTTCAGCGTTTATCGATATCTCCTCCGTATTTTTTAGTTTTGTATTTGGCTCTTCCATACTATCAATTTGATATTTTTTTATCTTGTCTACCAGATTCTTTAGTTCCCCTTCTACCTGACACTCCATTGTCCTTTCTTTAATTTTTTTCCTTTCCCATGTTCTTTCACATTCTAATTTCTTGTCCTTTGCCTGGTCTCCGCCCCTCTATCCATAACGAGATCTTGATGTGTATGTCGGATGTCAAAAAAGATATTTGAAAGGCTGCATAACTTGATCATCTTTTTTGTGATCTAATCGGATCCAAGCAGCAATAATATTTTCCTACCTGAAGTTAAAGAAAGCAAAAGAAGTGTTGAAAAAGCAGTGAATATCCTCTATCCAATTAGTCCAAAATATCTTATACTCTAAATCAGAAAATGCGAATATACTTTTTGGTTTGGTGTGGTTTTGGTTCGAGATTTAACTGTTGAACCAGAGCTTATTAAACCAGAGACACTAGAGGACGTTTTAGTAGCTTGATTTGATCTAAAGCTTGAGAAGCAGATCTTGTACTGGTAGCAATTTTCTATTAGTTCTTTGATTATTATTTACACTTTTGAACAAAACTAGATTTGAATCATTTTGGTATATAAAACAATCAATTTCTATAAGTGTTTTTGTTCTTCGAAAAACAAACAATCTTCGTTTATATGCAGTCAAGTCGATGCTTGTACGAATAACTAAAATATTGTTGTGAAATGGAAAACAAAATTCGAACTTTACTTCGATCTATGATTGTTTTTTACTAAAATAACGTCCAAAATAATCGATAAATATTCGTAGGTTTTATTTGACCTGACAGAACTTTTTATTTGTGAAAGAGCCTGATGGAACCTCTTCATGTGTTTATCATCTAGATGTGGGTCTAAGAAATGAATCTTTAGTGATAAATTGCAATTTATCACTTGATAATCAACCCGCTAACAAACTTCCAACTGATTTTTTCTTTTATTTACAAAAATTCGCGGCCATTGCTATCCATCGCTCTAACAAAAGTTTAATTAGGCATAATCTGGGATGCAATGGTAAAAGCAGAACTTGAGACGGCTCTACAAGATCTGAATGTTTTACTTGGCATATAATTTACATTTTTTGATAATGGTTTGTTCGTGTGACATGGATAGTGTCCACCAGTGTAATAAGACATGGAAAAGATGATAGAGCTAGTAAAATCTAGTAAGTTTTTAGGTAAAAGTCAAAGAAATAAGTGTCATATCATAACTTTTGGCCAAGAAGCACTATCTCGAGGTACCGAGTTTTTTAAATTTCCTAATTTCGTGGAAGTCGTTCAAAATCGGTGGTTGTACCGGAAAACATCGATGCTGGGCGTGAACTGATACTGCAAGATCGTCATGAGACATATCATTAGATTGAGATATCTTTGAACATAAACATATGGGTGCGGAAAAATCAGGGAAACCAATCGCAGAAGACGAATCATTCTCTCTCACGACAATGCGGGCTCTCACACATCAGTTCAAACAAAAACGTTTTTGAACATCAAAACATCGAATTAATGGATAATCCGCCGTAGATTTGGTTCTCATTGTTTTCTTATCCATCGTATCCAATCATAAATGTTTTTTTTTTTCATTTGTCTGCCTCAAAACTGGAGTAGGAATCCTCGTAAGAGCACTGGTCAACAAAAAACATGTCTCGCAACACCATGAAAGAAATTCAAATGATTATAAAATTAGATAAATATATTTATGGTTCATTATAGTCACATTAATAATAAATAATTGAAGACGATACTTTAAAGGGGATGGAATGAAATTTATAAAACTGACAGGCAGACTAAATATAGACAAATTTATAGCAACGATAACTTAATGAAATTAGAGTTCATAATAATAAATAAGTAATTGATGATGATGTGTCGCTGTGAAGAGGGTTGTTTTGGATTACTTAACTATATCATAACTTCCCCGGACTATATCATTCCTTTTTAAACTAAAATGCTGTGTTTCCTGCCTTTAAATATATAAAAATACAATATACTGGTTCTAAATTCGTTTTTTTTTTATTACTTCACGTATTTTATGAACAGAGTCTGGATTCTGACAAAATTAATTATACTATGAAACAAACAAATGTTCTGTTTTGAAAAATATTCTAGTTAGATTCAAATTACTTCTCTCATAAAGCTTCTTCATTTCGCTTCTTGCGTCGTTTCCTTCGAAAATTACTTTCAAGACAAAAAGACCAATCTAATTTCAATAACCCAATTTTCCCGATAGGACATTTTCACGAAGCGATTCGTCCGATAACGTCTCTTAATTTCCAGGCGAAAATAGATGTCGCTTTTATACAAATAAATGCTTTCATCAAATTTATGGTAAATATTTGTAATTCACTTTCACTTAATGTTTGGCTGAATTCTCATAATAGCGACAAAAAACCTTCCAATTATAAAGAGAAATTGCTTATTTGTGTAGAGATGGAGCTAGTAACTGCTATTACACTTGTATACTTGGTAAATTTTGTAGTTAAACAACCATAGGTTGAAGATATTATTGAACTGAATCTAGGCACAAAAGCTCTACATCGTTTTCAAAAACTAATCATATTCAACCAGTCTAAAATTTTATTTCTCATCTAATGAGCCTGAATAGAATTAGTTATAGTAAATAAATGAATTTCTCTATAAATGTTGATAATTTTCGATCCTTTTCTTGTCCAGTTCTGGTTTATGAGTTGATTGAGATGTCTCGTGCTACTAGGAGGTTAGGTGAGGTTAAAACAATTTCAAGCCGATTTTTTGTTTTTTTTTATTGTTTAGAAACTTAGAACAATTAAGCGATTTTTTGTTTTAATTGCAGTTGTTTTTCTTGGCTTTTCATGTTTTTTTTTCTGTTTTTTGTGTTATTACATTCCTAAAACAATTTTACAAGCTGATTTTTTGTTTTTTTTCAGTAGCTTTTTTGTTTTTTCTGCTATTAGATACTTCTTCAGTTCCAGTAGTTTTTTTGTTTTCGATTTTTTGCTACTACATATTTAAAACAATTTAAAGTTAATTTTTTGTTTTATTTCAATTGCTTTTTTGTTTTATTTTGCTACTACATACTTAAAACCATTTTAGGTTAATTTTTTGTTTTATTTCATTTGCTTTTTTTGTTTTGTTCCGCTATTACATGCTTGAAACGATTTTACGTTAATTTTTTGGTTCAATTCAGCTGCATTTTTGTTTTGTTTCACTATTACATGCTTAAAACACATTCAAGTTAATTTGTTGTTTTGTTTCAGTTACTTTTTTGTTTTGTTTTGCTATTATATGCTTAAAACGATTTTGAGTTAATTGTTTGTTTCATTTCACTCTAGATCGCACCAATGATTAGTATATCGCTTCGTTTTGATCTCTAGACAAGTTGCAATCGCTTCTCCCATGTCCCAAAACACGGCAAAAACACCTTCTTCGCTAATAGTATGAACTACGCTTTATCTAGCAACCATTTGTAGTTTTTCCTCCAATCCATAGTCGCAATTGTTTTTGGTGTATAAAAATTTTTTTCCTTCCTCTTTGAACTGTTGAAGAAGAATCGTACAAACTTCCCAGCGTGTAAATTTCTACTCGGAATTTAAAAATCTTGGCAACCAACAGACTGAAATTTTGCTGTTATCGAGCCGTTCATGAATTATTTGCTCAGTAGTATCTTCGATTATGTCCAATTCACAGCCATCGCGTACAGAACAGTGTCAGACTCCCAAAATCTCCCTGAGATCCCATAAGTAATACTAAAGTGATATTGAAAGTTTAATGTTTACTCCCAACAACAAGATGAAATCGTTGCTTTAGAAGGTAAGAAAACAGGATGAAAATCTGGTGAAAAATTCCTCCAATCAAAAACATTCTCAAAAATTCTACCTCTACCAATCTTCTTTGGTAATTATAGCGATTGGTTCTTTTTTCATGATTCTTAGTACACGATAATACGCGTCATTGAATGATTTTCCATTTCTTATAATTACGAAAACGTTTGTTTGTTTGTTTATCAAACGTTTCAAGAATAAACGGCTGATAGTGCACCAGCACGTGTTAAACATTTTGAATATTCAAACCTAGAGTAACTCCTCAAACCAGCACTAACTATGTTAAAGCCACCAATAGATTCATGGGATGCATTATCAATACCTCAAGAAATCGACTAGGCTACAAAAGGATTTACCTTCACTAAATTCCTTCAATTATTTAAGGAAAACGTTATCAAATATTAGAGTCACTAGCATTGGGGAAAAATTAGAAGTCCACCAAGTTCCAAATGAAACTTCCTATCAACTCAAAAGCAGTAAACTTCATGCACTGCTGCACATGTTATGTATTATTCAAAAATAAGCATCATAACAACCGAATTTTGTGGAAACCTAAGCTTAAAAGGGATCAAAATCAATCGTACAATTATTGGTGTTGATCTAACAGAAAGTGAAGTTTCCGAGGTTAACATAACTATTGAATGTCGTTTCACAAATTTTGCTTAGTTGTAACAAATTTAAACACCTTGGATCTTGGATCGACCTCTCGTCCAATATAAATTTGGCTGATGAACAATTTTCCATGACCAAAAATGTGGTCTTGATTGGATCCAACTAGTTTTGGAAATTATTAGTGGACTGTCCGATTCAATTGAATTGAACCTAATCCTATCTCCAAGACACTTGACTGGAGCTTAGGTGAAGAATTATCCTTAGAAAACATTAACATTTTATTCTATTCGTATCATCTTTTAGTTTGTTTCTCAATTTCTTTTTTTCTGACTCCTTTAACTAATATCGGCGCTACTGAAAGGAAAGTAATTAAAAAAAATGAAATGATAAAAACATAGCTTCCTAACAACTTTTAGTTGCCTGTCTAGAATGTCCAACGAGCTCGGAAAGAGCAATCTATTACTCGAGAGACACCAATGTTCTTGATATTTCATTACAAGACCTAATTAGAAGTTTCCATGAAAAATTCTGGGAAACAGTTTATAAATTGGAGCTTAAAGGGCGCAATATGTGACTGACACGATTTTGTTTTGACACACTTCCGAAAATAATTAGTTTGTTGACCTCAAGTAGACGTAACAGAGAAAGGGTACACTGTTCATTTATTTATATAATATCAGAGACCTAGAAAACTTAACCTCAAATTGAAATGTTTCCTGACACGTGATTTTGTTGACGATATTATCCAATAAATATTTCTTCCAATAACAGAAAAAGAGAAAAGCTTCTTACGAATTTATTTTCACTTCTTTGATTTTATTTTCGATGATAACCTCTTCATCGATCCAAAATTAACGTCCATCGAGCGTCTTCTTCAAGTCATGAAAAAGTCGCTACGAGCTAAATAGGTTCTATACTAAAGCAATTTGATGATGAATCGAAAGGAATGAAGATATCAGAGACGATACAAACGAAAATGATAAAGACCATATATTTGGTCCATCAAAGACCCAAAACGTTGTGGTAGGATTGCAGAAAGAAACCTTGTTATACATTTCCCTAAACCTGCATAAAAAAACCGGGTGGGTTCTATTTAAAAAAATAAAGAAATTTGATATTTATGGAGTTGAACTTTGAGCACTTTTTATACATACCCTGTATATGATGAAAAAATTTTTAATATAGATTTGAATACGTCTGACCTTGCTAAAAGCAACTGAGTAGAAACCATTTTCATATCTTCAAGGATATCCTCGTAAAAAAATAATTTATAATGGTCTGCAAAGATCAAATTTTTTACAAAAAAAAAATTAATAACTCAAAAAGTATGCATTTTTTCAAAAAAGTTTTCCAACAAAAGTAGACTAAAATTTTACGTAGATTTCAAATATGTATCAATATACAGGGTGTTCTATTTAAAATAACAAATTACAATATATCTTTGAAAATATTTTAGTTAAAAAGATCATATCCGAAAACCCAATCGTAAAATTTTCATGATTTCACCATAAGTATTTTGCCATATACAAATAGTTTTAACTTATCGTAAGACCAAGGTTAATAAATAGTGTAGTAGAATTTGAATCAGTTTTCGCAGTGTAGTATAATCTCATTCGATTTCCCATTCAGCATGAAACTATTTACTTAAAACGAGCAAATAAAACTTTTGAGTGATCTCAAATGGAAAGTTGCGATTTATGCAAATTAATTTCGACTATTTACCAATGAATCATTGAAAGTATCACTGGAAATTCTGTTGTGGAATCAGGACCTCGATTGGATCGAACGGACGAAGTTTTGATTCATTATTTATTAAAGTTATACACGAAAGTTGAGAAAATTGATAAAAATTGAATTTGTTTTAGAAATTTAATCCTATCAAGTGTTGTTTTGAATATATAGTGTGTGAAAACCAAATAGAATAAGTTACTGTATATATTTACGAGAAATCCTGAATACGGGATACCATATCTATATGAAATCATTTTTTATTTACTGGAATTTGAAGATGTCCTTCACAAAAACTTGTCTTCTTTAAGACTAAAAATTAAATAATAAAACAGCTTCAATCCTGTTGTCCACCTTTGGAATATTGCTTGCACATTTCGAGCTCTTCGAAGCGTATCCTGGGGACTCTCGAATTAATACAAAAGAAGGAAATTCGACTTTTGGCCGATCCAAAGTTGACCAGAAACTTGGATAACTTAAAGCATAGATGAAAGGTTTTTAATCTGACTAATGGGCTAAATAAGCTAAATGATTTTACGGTAGGTCTTACAAGAGAAAGCAAGTTTAATAGTAGACTGAAGAAGATTGAATCTTAAGAAAATCGAAAGTAGAAGAAATTATAAAGCAACTCAATACGGATGGAAATAATAGTATTATAATTGGTAATTTTTATTCTTCATAAAGAAATTAAATGGCAAAAAAACATATTTATTCTGGTATTGTTAGTATTATATACAAAAATTATCCACGTAGAATAATGAATCAACTTCTGTGTGTTATTTCAACGTCCAAAAACTACGTACATCTCATTTTATGAAACAGAACTGGAAAGTTGTTCATTTTGGGAGAATGAAAATCAGATAAACTCTGAAATTTCTATAAACTTCTGTAATTCTTTGTTTTAAGCTTGAATCGTCAAAAAAAACCTAGAATTCAGTTGAATTTTCATTATGTTCCAAATAGTATGTTGAAGTTGTTATTAATATGGATGAAATCAACGTATTTTGACATCGAAACGTTCCGATAACATCTCTAAAAAACATTTTTTATCTGTATCCAGATAAAAATCCAGAAGGTGATTCCTCGTGTGAAATTAAGAGTCTTTCCTATAAACTAATTTCCCCAGCCCACCCCTGATATATCTCTCTTAAAAGGTGGTGACTAGATTTGAGTTTTAATTGTTTTTTCTAAAATTCTGTTATTCTCGTAAAGGACTAACTACGGGTTACATTATACGGGGTAGAATAAAATTATAACTTAAAATCTTTGTTCTACTTAGAAATATTTTATCTTGAATTGTAGTTTGTAGAATTTTATTTTTGTGATATCTGCATGCATTTTTGCTATGGTATGACGAATGGTAATCATCGATAAACTAGACATCTTTGTGTTGAAAAATATCCTCAATGAATGAATGACGCCTTATCCGAAACTGGATTGTTTAAAATAAGTTTAACCAGCACTGATCGTTTCTGGATAGCTAGAAATCAAAAACAAGCAATTATGTATGAAATAGAAGTACTAGAAACACCCTAAATATCAACTATTCATATATGTGGCAAGAATCCCAGCAGTTATATCCTTACCACATCCAACGGGTTGCTCTTTTTGCTATTTTTCCTAGAGATTTTCCTCAACGATCTAAATACACGAAATGCAATAAAATCGATTTCTTTTGTGGTATCAGCTACAGAGCAATTGAAAAGAAGGTAGATATGAATAAAATCAATTATTAGGGCAACCTACAAGGGCTAAAACAGGCAAAGAAACTATAATCTGAGTAGAAATAATCTACAAATACTAGCAGGGGTCTTATCGCCTCAATAAACACCTAAAGACGCAGATATAATGCTGCGCGCAGATTTTGCTGCACAGAAGATGAAACCTCTGTCCATATTCTCTCGTGGTGTGAAACATTAAGAAGCTCCAGAGCACTACACCTGAGAGCTATTGAAATGAAGATCTACGGCAATTACAATCAGTCCACATTCTAGATTTTTTGAAAGAAGTGGGGTTAACGAATCAGCTGTAAGTACCGATCCATCTTCAAAATGTTTTTCCATGGATTAGTATTGTAAAACTTCAGCTGTCAAAAGGTATATCCTACAACAGTTTTCTTGAAAAAGATCCTGAAGACATCGCGTTCGGTATCAGACACAACATGTGGTTCATGCACGATGAGGCACCGGTGGGTGAACTTTAGTCGAGCTGCTAGGCGACATTCAGATGCAAATATCCCAATCGATGGATTAGTGGAGGAAGGTCCCAACCTCGATCTCCACATTTAAATCCTTATGGGGTTACCTCAAATCAATATCAATGATTTGAAAAAACGTATCCAAAAGAATGTAACATTATGAGAAATAGAACTCAAATTTTTGAATGTGTATGACAAACCGTACTCGGAAATGGCTAAGGAAATTTTGTTAAAAAAAGAGATCCATTTTAATTGGAAATGAAAAGCATATTTTGCATAATTTGGTAGATGTAAAGCTTTGGCAGTCGTTTCAAGATAGAAATAATGCCATAAATATGTTATTTCACTTGCAACTTTCCTAAAACTAATTTTAAGGCAAGTCATCAATATTTCAATAAAATGATTCGCAAATTTTTGGTTTTCTATCTGCATATTTCGTCGTCTTAGAGGTTTTAGCCTAATGGACCCATGAAGATTTTTACAACAATCTTAAATTTATTGAAAAGTATTCTATCAAAAATGTGGTTTGGGATTTTCCATCCAGTACTTACCCTTAAACTTACTGACTCATTAAATTAAATTAATTGCAAAATTAGCGGAGTCAAATAGTATCTTCATCATCTAGAACTTGAAGTGAGTTCTACCAGGGAACTGCAATAAAAATTATTCACATTCACATTTTGAGGTCTGTTCCTGTCTGAATGAATCGTGCCAGTATTAGAAAGCTTACAGATCGCTGTACTAACTGTCCTACTAGAGATATTAGGAGTGAAGAGAAACAGTTTTTGAGAAACTTGATCAAGAACTTGTTACGATGTTGAATTGTCATTTTTTTTCTCTTCAACTTGAGAAAATTTGACAAAATATCTTCTCGCTGTTCTTTTGTAAAAGATTGTTGACACTTATAATGATAACAACAACAATTTTAATTATTTTTGCTTCGATTTCATTTTTTTCAGCTGCATTTACTTGGATACTCTCCCTTCTAAACTAATAATTTTCTTTTGTTCTTTTCTTGATTCTCTTGTCGATTTTTCTTCGGATTCTGAACACTCTCCCTTGCTGAGTCAAAATTAAAATTTTCGTCTTCGACATCGCTACAACAACTTGCCATTTAAAAATAATATGTGAATTTGCCCTAAAATAATTTAGTAAGATGTTATCCCTATATTGTAGTTGAGCATATTGGTCTAGTGGTAGTATGAATTGTGTATAGTTTTTCACATTTCCAGAAAAATGTGTACAACGATCTTCAGACAGAAATTAACGTCAAAAATATCTGAAATTTCAGTGAAATCTCTTGTGAGATATGAAACTTAGTAGACAAAGCATCTACAAATAATTTTATATTAAATAACGCAAAGAATTAGATGTTTTTCTCATTGTTTATGCCATTTTTTTATTTTTGATTATGCTCAACTCACCTATTGATAAATACTCAGTAAAAGTTGAGGGTCTAGAAACGTGAGGTCATTTGAATACGTCCAAATACCAAAAGTACAAATAAGCATCTCCATTGTAGAAAACCAGCCCCTTTCTACTACAAAAGATTCTCAAGAATTCTTTTTAGTAAAAAAAAACTATATTCCTATAAAATTACGGTCCAATGGAAAACGGATGAGCTTTTGTTGAGAAAAGTGATTTTCATTTTGAATACGGAAAATTCTCTCCGACGAAAACCACATAATTATAAGCCCAGATTCTTTGAAAACATATGAAAGTCATTGAATACAACTAAGAAACTAATTGTGATACACAGATGCTGTCCTAGTTAAGCTTTAATTAGTGTAGAAAAATTTTTAGTTATTACTGACTACATACGATATGATATTAGAAAACTTTCATCAGCTCTAGTTTGTGAGTTTTAGCTACAAAAGTATAAAAACTGAAAAAACGTTTATTCACTAAGAAAATTAATGATTGAGTTGAATCATGGAAACGATTTTCCATAAGTGTATTTATATGAAAAATGTTTCTCTTTGGGTGACTATACGCACCAATTTATTGCGGACATAAAACATGAATGTGGAAATTTTGATTGCAGATATGTCAGTTATAACCAAAATTAACGAAATGTTGACAAAAACAAGTCATATGTGAACAAGGGCGTCCACTTTTTCTTAAGCCGGTACCACACGATGCATCCAATGTTTCCAACGTTGGATGCTGGTGAGATTGGACTCATTCGAAGAATGTTTTGCTTCCAATGTTTGCATCAGAGCGTGGACCATGGAAATTTGGTTATTTTTAACCGCGTTAAAGCAGTATCCAACCACCAGTTAACCACAGATAAATATAGAACAACCAAAATGTACAGGAGTTAAAAAAAACTTTATGATAAAGGCACGTTAACCGAAAGAAATAGAAAATAATTTTGAAACAAGAAGAAGATAACACAATTCATTAGGAAGAGATTAGAAGACAAAAAGAAGAATGTGAAACACTAAATGAGAGAATAGGGTGTCTTACAGAAACTGTTCAATGGATGGATACGAAAATATCGAAAATTATGAAAAAATTTGAAGCTTTGCAAAATAAAAAAGAGGAGGCCGCTCGTTCTAACATCATAAAAGAGAGTAGAATAGACGCGAGAAAATCAAGCAATAGAATCCAGAGAATCCGAAGAGAGGCAAATAGATGACTGCCCCATGGAAGGAGAATAAACCGAAGTGAACAACAAGAAAAAAGCTGAGAGAAACCACTCAAGAAGGAAATAACGCGGCGGCAAACAAATACAAGAAGAACTGGAACAAATAAGGAGAGAGGAAAAGAAGAAGCAGACAAAACAGAAGAGAAAGCAACCTCCAGTAATATTAAAGTCCCTAACGTGGATAGCGATAAGGAAGCAGCTAGTGCAAAATTGGCGAGTATAAAGAGATTGAGCAAGGAATCTAGTTGTTAAAGGACTGACTGTAAACTGTAAGCCCTTTTTCTTCTTCTTCCATGTATTAAGCGTAGTCACCTGTTTTATCTTCGACATCCTTGCCTCCTATCCTGCTTCAAAGTTGTTGCTTCACATTTCTCTGGTTCGGCCAGTACTCCAATGGGGATTTATAGCGCGCTATCTTGACCAGTCTGTTGTTATCTATACGATTTATGTGCTCAGTCCATTATTTCTTTCTTAATAGAACCCAATCGTTGAAGTAAGCGTGGAGGCAAGAAAACTGCTAACAACAGCCGGAAATTACCAACAGTAATCACGGTAGTGAAAGAAGCAGTCCAACAAAAAATTGAGATAACTATTCCACACAAAGATAATTGTTGTTGAACAGAAAAAGAAAAGCACTGCGGACTTTTACAATTCCTCATACGACGGATAAAGCACCTGCAACATGGACATGCGCTGCGTGAGATGTGTCGATCCGCAGGCAGAATCTTTTCAAATTGAACTCCAGTTGTTTTATTTTTGCAAGCAGAGCCCTTTTCAGCTGTGAGACCGCTACAACAACAGATGCGTGGTAGGACACAGCTCTGTGCGGACTGCACCCACAGCCACAATGTAAGGACTGCGAGTAGGAAAGTGCCCAGCGAAATACAGGGGTTGCTCGAGGTAGACAGGAACAAATAAACCAGCAACGATAACAACACAACCAGGAGGTAGCTACGCACTAGCTTTTGAGAAAACGCCAGCTCCAGCAGGACAAAGAACAACTGAGCTATTGAGTACTGCAGAATATGTAGATACTCATAGAAATTCTCATTGCTCAACCAGTAAAGTTACGTGGAGGAAAACACACTCTAATAAAACATAAAAAAACAAAAAGGGAAGATCCTAGGAGCCCGAGACAAGAGGACACCCCCGACACTTCATAAGCAAGTTATAAGCTGTGAAGAAGGTGAAGAACCACTCGGATTAGATCTTTTTTTTCCGAAGAAATTTGGAATGCAGTTCTACACACACTTCTAGGTAACTTTAGGTAAGGTTCCAGCCTTTTTGTCCAACGTCCAATCAACGTTGAAAAGTAAATGTTGGCTCAAACGTTTAGTTGCAGCCTTCTTTCCAATGTTCAGTCTCACCTGGAGAGCGAATGTTGGGCAAATGTCGGACGCATCATGTTCTACATTCAATTCTTTCACAAATCCAAAATCTCATTGTTAAATGTTTACTTGTGTTCATAATCGAATCCGTGGTGACTTTATATGAATATTAGATAAGTTTCATGCCAATAAATGGAATAATTGAAATGTAAAACTTTCCACGCAACGATATTAATAATTCATAAGTCAATTACGGCGAAGCTCATGAAGCTCTAGTTGATTTTAACTAACTTCTTAATGTAGGATTTAAAAACCAAATTTAGTTCTTATACATGTAGAGATACCAACAACTTTCCACCGAACGTTCAAAATTATTCCTTTTAATTTGCATTTAGTCACAATAACAGATGAAGCCGAGGGGTTTTCTTTGTGAGAAAATTTGCATTAGAAACTTTGATGAAAAATAATCTTTCCTGTCTCACTTAGTCCAGCCTAAGAAGGATTTCCTAGGAATGTAATTTCTGAAATAAGACCCCAAATAATAGACTAGAAAATTATAATCGATTGGAATAATCAGTCATAAGATATTGTAGATCTAAAGCTATCATCGTCAGTTGAAAAATGGACGCTTCTTATTTCCTTTCTATTCCTTTCATTTCTTTATGTCTGTTCTCTAATTTCCCGTTAAGATTTCCCATCATTATTATTTTCTTATTACTTTTATCTATTTAGTTTCGTAGTTGTGAGAAAAATTTATTAACCTTTTGGTTTGTTAATGGTCATGGCGAATGCAAGAGAAATCAGAAATTGAATTTTCGAAATTTACCTTTGAGTATCGTCGCGTCATAGTCCAGTCATTTAAGGTAATTTACCTGGGAAAATCAATCGTTTAAAATTGTTTTTTTCAAAACTCACATATAATTCGATGTGAGCAACTTTAAAAATAGGGGGCTAAAAGTCGATTTTTTCTACATTTTTTGCAAATAACTCGTTTCCTATAGGTTTTAAGCTATATCTACTCATTACCAATATTGTAGAGCAATAAATTTTCTACAACTTTTGTTTGAAAAAATTTTTTATACGGTGAATCGTTTCTGAGAGAGAAGGCGCGGTTAGAATCCCATTTGCAATCAACTTTTGATCGTATCATAGTTAATCATAGAGAAAATTACGTTTAGCTGTTAGTTATACTATTTTTAACAATTTAACAACTGAGTTCATGTTTTAAATGATTAATTTTCGGTTTTTTTTATGTGTGTTTAAAACTTATTCCATGTCTTTTTCTTTTCCTGGTTCTAAACTACCTTTAAGTTATAAATAGTATGATGATGGTATTTTCTAAACAAAAGTTTTTGGTATATTTTTTTGTATTTTGTTTTTTTTCGCAATTAATACTGCATAATAGATGAATGCAGAGATTATTTTGTAAAATAGCATCTTCGCTTTTTGCTTTTTGTTCACTAAATCGTGTTTTCCAAATTAACTGAAGATTTATAAGAACCGAGAATGCGCAAGGGGGAAAATGCAGTAAACAGGAAAAGTATATATTTTCGCTCTAGTCAATAAACATAAATTTTCTTTAAAATACTTCTATGTTATAAGGGAAATCGACTTAATAAGAAAAACAGAACATTTGGAGAAGGTATTGAAACAAGAATTTCTTATCAAAGTTTGTGTTAAATAAATATATGAATCTCAAATTTTTATGATTCGTCATTTTTTAAGTGATATAACAGCATAATCTAGTCAAAATAGACCGATGAATAATTTTATTCTAACCTAAACCAATACGATTCAACTCTCAATCTAAGAGATAATCAACAGTATTCCTTCGGCACTGGCTGATCAAAATATAGTTCTTTCAATATGAAATGCAGATTACAAAAACCCTTGTCGGTAATTTTGTTTGATCTACCATAGACGTAGATACCTCATTTTGTAAATTTATTATTTTTAAAATAATACTTTTAAAAATATGTATAACCATGAAAATTTCAGTTTTTTCAAGCTTCTACAAAAACCTTTAATTTGAGATATATGAATTTACTAACAAAGTACTTTTAATTTGAAGCGTAGAATCGAATGGTAAAAAGAAAAATGAGGGTTATCTTCAATCAAGTTTTCGAAATTTTTAGATAGCGAAATTCGGCACCATTTTCTTAACACCCTATATAAATTTTTGGCAATGTTTTCACAGATTTTGAAAGCTGTAATTGTTATTTGTCCAAATCTCAAAAATATTAGACCTGATTCATTTAAACTTAGAAATATATATATTTTTTAGTGCATGTGTCCAAAAATTTCGAAAATATGAAATAATTAAAAAATGGTGGACTTGAGACATACTATGTCTCATATGAAGTTATATTGAAATTTTGCGTGTAATTCCAATAATTTGATAAAATCCATAGCATTCCGTTTGAAATAACGAAGTTTGGGTCCACTTCCGGTATAACCGGAAGTTTCAGAAAACCTAAATTATTTTAGCTGAAACGAGAGCGTTTCGGAAAACCCATACAAGCAAATTTTCAAAACACAAATCGCAGTACTTTTCCATATACATATCGATTCCGCTCGTCGTGAAGGACCCTGTATATTAAATCATAATAAATTGGACCGTTATTTAGACAGATGCACTTAATTGTAGTCCTACTTGGCCTACAACTGAATATTAAATCATAAAATGTAAACAGACGAGTCAAATGTACCTGCTTGTAAAGGCGTTTGGTTTAAACAAGATACCAGACGTGAACTGAATCCTTTGTATTCCACTCTTTTTTTTTCTAGAAAACTAAATTTCAAAGCAAAAACCATAAAGGAAACTAAATTCTTTGCAAATATGACAAAAAAAAACATTTCAATTCCAAAGTATCTTTATAAATAATCATGGTAGCTAGAATCGTCTGAGCTAGAGTCATCATAATCATCAATTGGTTCCATTCCTGCGTATGCTTCTTTTTTCTATTTTGAAATATTTCTCAAATATAATATTTCATGTTATACCGTGTCACAAGCTTATGTTATATCGAGAAATATTGTTCACTGCACAATTTTTTCTCCAAGAAAGTTTCCTTTTATATTAAATCTCTTATATTTTTCTGTGGACTAGGTTTATCAGTTTAGTATCAGTTTCTTTATTAATTTTGATATTAGGTAACAAATCTGCTACTCAAGTTAAAATATACAAATGAAAAATAAATATTTATAATTTGATATGGCTCTATGTTGATCAAAATATTCTCCATTGAGATCAATATAATTTTGCATGCCTTTTAACCAATAATAGAAGAATTTTTTTCCATTTTGATTGAGGTACCTCCAAAACATGTAATCGATTCCTCAGGTGTAAAAAAACGTTGACCATGCAATTTATTTTTGATCTAAGGGAAATAAAAGAAATCAAGAAAAGAAATACGGACTGTACCCTGGATGATCTGATCGATGAACTAATGTATAAGGGCTCTCATTGTCTTGACGGAGGATAATTTTTCATCTGCGATTGGTTTCCCTGATTTTCTCAAACAAATGCTGGTGAACTATCAAAAATTGAGTGTTTTTGTTGGATTTGGCTCGAAACACCCATACAATTATTGTCATCGCCTCTCATGATCTTACAATCTTAAGTCTTTTAAGTTTCGTGCATAGATTTTTTCCATTTTTTTTGCACCAATCGACTCGAGCTTATTGCGAGTGATTGTCAATTCGAGTGGTATTCAACGAAATGGATGCGAGTGGAATTATTGCCCAGCATACCTCAATCTAATGATATGTCAAATGACGAACTTGCAATATCAATTTACGCACAGCATCGATGTTTTCTGATCAATTTTGGACGACCTTCACGAAATTCAGTGCTACCACGAAAACCAGTGAAAAACTATAGCTCGAGATCGGTAAACAACACGTTCTGAGTACGTTCGCCATTAAAAATGTCAAACTTTGTAAACGCAATTTTAGATTTAACACATTCACATCAGTATTACCTATTATTAACTATTAACTTAAATAGCAACCCTCGTAGTATTAATATCAGTGTTGGATAATCATGTTATAATCAAATAATCAAAGATTACAATCGAGATTTCGATGAAAGCAAAAAATATAAACTATTAACACATGTACATATGAATCTACTATGAAAACATCACATATGAATGTGAATATTCGAAATTCAGTTTCAAAATATGCTAAATTAATAAACAGAGCAAACAAAGCTGGTAATATTCAGTCCAAATTTACGAATAACTAGTTGAAAATTTCGTGAAACGTTCAAACAATCATACAATTAAAATGATAATCTATATGAACATACCATGTGTATCGAAAATTATTTATAAAGCAATTTTAGAAAAACAAAATTAGTTCTCGACATCTTTTACCAGATATTATTTAAAGTCTCACTAATGGTACAAACCCAAACATGATGAGTGATAAAATTTTGGGCTGTAACATTGTTTGGAGATAAATAGGGAAGATATATTGCTATTGCTATTGAGTTGATAAACATTATCTGCTATTTCTTGGAAACCAATATTTTGGAAAGTGTGTATTATTCGGCAATGCTAGTTGAAAATCAAGTTGTGGATTATACAGAGCTTTCTATGGAAAAAACATTGTTTTTGTTTCAATCTGGAGAATGATGTAACAGCAACTGCAATTGAGTAATTCGAGTGGTGTTAGCAGTGTGGAGATGCCTGCGAATATCGATCTTGAATTTCTTAAGATTTATATTCTCTTGGAAAATGAATGAGTCAAGTCATCAGTCTTTCTTCAATGCTCTAAGCTATCTAATTTTTGCAGAAGCCTATGTTTCTTAGTACAATTTGAACTAAATTGAAGTTTTGTATTTTCACAATTATGATCCTAAGTATAGTCCTGATTTTATCCATCGAACAAACATTCCTTTAGTTGAATACCTCGAAATTTGAATCCAATATCCTAAATAAGCTTAACTAGCATATGGCTTTCATTGATATTTGAACAAATTTTGAGCTTCTTATTACCAATATTCTGACCTTAATCAACGTTTTTTTATTACACACACCCTTTGAGGACACCTCCATGAAATTTAGGTACAATATTTTGATAATTCCTGCCTGATTGATTTTTTGGGAGGGCAAACGTTTTTCATCGATATTTCAACAAATTTTGAGCCACTTATTCTGAATATTGTGACCCCAATCAATGTTTTATTTTGTTTTATCATCACACACACCCTTTGAGGACACCTCCATGAAATTTAGGCACAATATTTTGATAATTCCTGCCTGATTGATTTTTTGGGAGGGCAAACGTTTTTCATTGATATTTGAACAAATTCTGAACCTCTTATTTTGAATATTGTGACCCCAATCAACGTTTTATTTTGTTTTATCATCACACACACCCTTTGAGGACACCTCCATGAAATTTAGGCACAATATTTTGATATTTCCTGCCTGAGTGATTTTCTGGGAGGGCAAACGTTTTTCATCGATATTTCAACAAATTTTGAGCCACTTATTCTGAATATTGTGACCCCAATCAATGTTTTATTTTGTTTTATCATCACACACACCCTTTGAGGACACCTCCATGAAATTTAGGCACAATATTTTGATAATTCCTGCCTGATTGATTTTTTGGGAGGGCAAACGTTTTTCATCGATATTTCAACAAATTTTGAGCCACTTATTCTGAATATTGTGACCCCAATCAATGTTTTATTTTGTTTTATCATCACACACACCCTTTGAGGACACCTCCATGAAATTTAGGCACAATATTTTGATAATTCCTGCCTGATTGATTTTTTGGGAGGGCAAACGTTTTTCATTGATATTTGAACAAATTCTGAACCTCTTATTTTGAATATTGTGACCCCAATCAACGTTTTATTTTGTTTTATCATCACACACACCCTTTGAGGACACCTCCATGAAATTTAGGCACAATATTTTGATATTTCCTGCCTGAGTGATTTTCTGGGAGGGCAAACGTTTTTCATCGATATTTCAACAAATTTTGAGCCACTTATTCTGAATATTGTGACCCCAATCAATGTTTTATTTTGTTTTATCATCACACACACCCTTTGAGGACACCTCCATGAAATTTAGGCACAATATTTTGATAATTCCTGCCTGATTGATTTTTTGGGAGGGCAAACGTTTTTCATCGATATTTCAACAAATTTTGAGCCACTTATTCTGAATATTGTGACCCCAATCAATGTTTTATTTTCTTTTATCATCACACACACCCTTTGAGGACACCTCCATGAAATTTAGGCACAATATTTTGATAATTCCTGCCTGATTGATTTTTTGGGAGGGCAAATGTTTTCCATTGATATTTGAACAAATTCTGAACCTCTTATTTTGAATATTGTGACCCCAATCAACGTTTTATTTTGTTTTATCATCACACACACCCTTTGAGGACACCTCCATGAAATTTAGGCACAATATTTTGATATTTCCTGCCTGAGTGATTTTCTGGGAGGGCAAACGTTTTTCATCGATATTTCAACAAATTTTGAGCCACTTATTCTGAATATTGTGACCCCAATCAATGTTTTATTTTGTTTTATCATCACACACACCCTTTGAGGACACCTCCATGAAATTTAGGCACAATATTTTGATAATTCCTGCCTGATTGATTTTTTGGGAGGGCAAACGTTTTTCATCGATATTTCAACAAATTTTGAGCCACTTATTCTGAATATTGTGACCCCAATCAATGTTTTATTTTCTTTTATCATCACACACACCCTTTGAGGACACCTCCATGAAATTTAGGCACAATATTTTGATAATTCCTGCCTGATTGATTTTTTGGGAGGGCAAACGTTTTTCATCGATATTTCAACAAATTTTGAGCCACTTATTCTGAATATTGTGACCCCAATCAATGTTTTATTTTCTTTTATCATCACACACACCCTTTGAGGACACCTCCATGAAATTTAGGCACAATATTTTGATAATTCCTGCCTTATTGATTTTTTGGGAGGGCAAACGTTTTTCATCGATATTTCAACAAATTTTGAGCCACTTATTCTGAATATTGTGACCCCAATCAATGTTTTATTTTGTTTTATCATCACACACACCCTTTGAGGACACCTCCATGAAATTTAGGCACAATATTTTGATAATTTCTGTCTGAGTGACTTTTTTGATGGGCAAACGTTTTTGATTGAAATTTTAATACATTAATTTGAAACCTTGTTTTTCCAGAACCTTGACCCAAATCCTCTCGATTTTTGACTTCATAGAAAGATCCTTCAAAAACACTTCCAAATTTGAACTCAATATTTATATCAACCTCAGTGTAATATGAGTTTTAAATTTTGAATTTCCAACAAAAGCCTAATCGTGAAATTTTTCAATGTCGGTTAATGGTATGCAACAGCTGATAGGTGATATTATATCTGATCCAGAATCATAGTTTAACTTAAATCCTACAGCAAATTCTCCTTATTTTAATGCAAACCAATAATGGATTGTTTGCCATAACATTTCCCATTCTTTTTTAATTCCTCGCGATGTGAATTTACAGCTGTATATCGTGTGGGACTGTCCATTGTCTGATATTTCGCAACCAAGACATTTTCCTTCTTCCGATCCCTCCCAGGTCTTCGATCTCACCCTAAGTATACCGCTTTCAAATTTCTAATAATTTCGTTCTTGTTGTTTGTTAGCATCTCGTTTGTAAGTCTAATTATACAGGGTACTTCAAAGATTCTACAATACAAAAACATGTCGTAAACCTCTAATTAATTAACTCCACACGTAGTATTTGATAAATTTCATCCGTAGCTTCAGGTGAGAGTCGGAACAGCTGTGTGATGTCTTCAGTAAGCAAATACTCAAATTTACTAACTCTTTTTGTAAGCTTAGCTCAAAATTTAATGCTGGAATTTTCGTATATACTGTCCACAAGACCCTCTTTTGTTTTTGTAAGACTGATTGTTAAAAAAATTAAAACTGAAGGAAAAATGTTTACTGGGAGACAGTTTATTCCATCGGACGTCAATATTTGCAGATTTACAAGATAGATTCCGGTAAAAAAAATCAATTTTGTAACTACCGGATTATGTTGCAAGTCTCTACGACGTATAATTCCACAAATGAATCGCTTTGGATTCATAAATAACCAATCGGTATATAATTTTGAATGAGAATCAACACGAATAGTTTACAGCTTCCTAAACAAACAAAAATTTATTATTTCAGAAGTTTGAAAACATATCAATTCACGAGGAAAACAAAACAATCCTCTATTAAATTCGTGTACGTAGGTAAATGGAAACAAAACATACAGTGCGGTCCCAAAGTAATGAATTAATTCATCTTCCATTATAAGTAGTTATAAACAAAGCTCTCTACTAATTAAATTTGATTAGACCAACCATTGGACACTTTGAACAGTCTGTTTGGTTAGATATTGATCTTCCTCGTCTTATATTGCTGAATTTTTTTATGTAAAAAGCAAACACAAAGAAAAACATGCCGATAAAGTAAACCTCTGGTTGTATCGAGTAGGTCTTGGAAAAACTAAGAGGGATTATTCTAGACAGCTCGGAAAAGCATTTGCTCTAGAGGTATCGGACAAACAGAGTCAGTTCGACGACTTTATTGAGCAATGTATTAGAAAATACACAATCTCTACAACGAATGCCTCAAGTTTGAAGACTCCACGTTGTTTAATATATATTTGGCCGCCATCCATAGTGAAAGTTTTTCTTCATTATCAATAGTAAACAACAACAACGGGCTGTACGATATGCGAAGACCAGCATCGCAGTGGTCGAACAAATGAAGTGAAGACTCCAGGAATGTTGATGGAAATCCACTGGATGATCGTCGACTGGAAGTGCATGAACTAACAGACATCGAAGGCATTTCAAAAAGTGCTATACATCGAATATTAACTTAAAATTTGGACATGAGAAAGCTGTGTGCAAGATAGGTGCCGCGTTTGTTTACAATGGAACAAAAACAGCATCGTGAAGATATTTCTATCAAGTGTTTGATAATGTTTCACAGAAATAATGAAAATTTTGGCACGGATGAAACCTGGTTCCACCACTTCACACATGAAAGAAAAGAATAATCAAAACAATAAACTGAAAAGTGTGAATCGGCTCCAAAGAAGGCAAAGACCATCCCAACTACAGTCTAAGATGTAGCGTCGGTTCTTAATGAAATAAAATGAAAAATAATGTTTTCTTTTTAGGACCAGTTACTTCTATGACCATCCTCGTTGAACAATTCTACTGTACGTGTGTATGTCACAAATTAGCCTGGCAGATGGCGCTGCAGTTGGTATTTGGTTCAAGTGAGGGCATGGAAAATCAACGTTCCC
This sequence comes from Diorhabda carinulata, assembly GCF_026250575.1. Lineage (NCBI taxonomy): Eukaryota > Metazoa > Arthropoda > Insecta > Coleoptera > Chrysomelidae > Diorhabda > Diorhabda carinulata. The sequence goes on from NC_079464.1 coordinate 19,084,671, forward strand.
AAATCAGCATGATAGGTGGCGTAGCATTTTCGTGTGAATATGAGTGGATCGGTTTTTGTATAATTAATTTATCCTACTGTCATCCCATGTGATAGGCTCAAAAAATCGATTTTTTTTCAGAAATTGCTTTCTTAAGATGTCTAGAATACGGTAGTAAAATAATTTTTAAAAATTCGAAGTCGTTTTAAAGATACAGCAGGTAGAATAAAGAGCTGTCCGAAGCGCTGAGTTGGCAATTGGGGTCCGGGCCAATTGTGTACCGTCGACTTTATACCTTGTCCCCCTTTTATACATATATACATTTATACAAGTTTCTACAATCTGTTTTAAAAGAGTTTCAAGAGGAAGAGGAAGGAATACTCTATGGACCAAGTATCGTCGATTGAGAGCAAGTTGAGATTTTCATAGTTTTAAATGGACTTGAAACTTTATAAGCGTTTTTCTCAAAACTGTGTTTTTCAAACTTTCCTCCATCGTATCTCAAAAACGGCTTGACCGAAAACAAAACGCAAAACTCGCAACTTTTATTTCAAATGTCTACCAAAAGTCCAATTTTTTGTATATTCATTTGATAATAGTCCATTCCGTGCATTTAGGCTTACAGATTAGAACGCTGTTTGTTTTTTTTTATTTCAGATAAGCCGGAATCGTGGAGGAAGTGCGAGCTCATTTTTTCGAGGAGGGGGTGTTCAGAACGCTGTAATTCAAGTTCTATACAATATTTTTAGCTTAAAATGTACATTTATAATGTCGAAATATATGTTAATAAATGATAATAAACTTAAAGCTCTATCTATTTACTGGTCATAAAAAAAATCCTAGAAATCCCTAAAAAACAGGCCGCCACATGGGATGACACAACAGATTGATAATTTTTTACTATTCAAAGATTTGTGTATATTGAATGTATTCTTTTACATTCATATTTAATCATATTAAATTTGTTAATTCATCTAAATGTTCTTGATTTTAGGTCTCTTCTGTTTTAAAATTAATTTTTTTAATAATTTTTTGGTAGAAAGATAAAATTTGACGTTTCGACTTTTCTTTAAATCATCATCAAATAAGAAATTAAAGAAATTTAATTGAATTTGTTTCATTATTATTCACATTCACATTTTTTTGTACGATTTTTACACATGGTTAATTATACAAGGTGATCGGGGAAAGACGTGAAATAATGTTGTGACAAAAAAAAGTTTCTAAATTATAGGCATTTAAAGTTACGAAAGGTTGTTCGAGGATCAATCATACTAAATTAAAGAATGAAAAATAAAGTTTACTCTCCGTGTGAAATTCGGTAAACATCAAACAAACCGTCAGTCCACATGGACTCATCACTGTTTACCAATGAAAATATTGAATCGTAAACATAAATGCATTTCTATTGGCCGAAGCTATCGGAAGGCGTATGTACACAATTTCTCACAAATATTCCTGCCATACAGTCTGCGATAAGCAATGGCGTCGCTAGGTGAGATTCATTTCATTTATAAATTTCTTTGAGTAAATAGAAACATGGCGTTCTTAAGTTCACGTGCGAATGAAGGCAATGGACTTGCACAGTGTATTGAGAAAAAATACAGGTATAAATTTAACAATAAGAATTTATATACAGGGTGGTCCAACGAAAAGTTTACTTCTAGTTTTTCTCCTTTTTTTGTAATTAAATTCAAAAATGCTTAGACACGTCGATTTTGCCCTTTCAAATAATAGATCAGTCGACCCCTCTTTCCATTTAAAATTTTAGGGTTGTTACTCACCCCTACTAGGGGGTTAAAGCCGCAAATCGAATAATATGTTTCAAATGTGTCCCGCTCAAAAGCAAAATCGACGTGTCCGAGCATTTTTGAATTTAATTACAAAAAAAGAGAAAAGCTAGGAGCAAACTTTTTGTTGGACCACCCTGTATACAAACACGGCAAGTTATTTTAAATATATTTTATGTCTGAAAAAAATATTCAGCCCAACAAACAAAGAATTGTTATTACTGTTATTGACGTTATAAAGTTAGAGAAAATTTATTATATTGACAAGGTGTGCAAAGAAAAGGGTCATATTTTTTCCATACTATTCCCTCACTGTGCAGAACATATTATAAAAGAAGATGATTATGTGGTTTCACACTCTTTACAACCCTTTATAATTCAATCAAATGATGACTCTAGTTACTTTGGAATTGAAATGTTTTTATTTTCTTTTCGTTTTATTTTCAAATAATTTATAGTTTTTGCTTTGAAATTTCGTTTTCCATAAAATAAAACGAGTGGATTACAAAAAGGATTCAGTTCACATCTTGTACCCTGTTTAAACCAAACGCCATTTACTACGAGATAGATAGAACTGCCAACAGAAAGATGCTAAAGAGAAATGGCTAAGAGAAAAATGTTAGAACTGGAACTGGAAGACAAGTTGGAAAGTTGGTAGATAAAAACAACAAGCTCATTAAAGACAAGTAAAATCAATTGGAGATATGGGAAACCTACATCAAAAATTTGTTTACTGATGATCGTCATGCAATGAACACTCTTGATCTGGATGGACCCGAGATAATGAAAAATGAGGTAATGAAAGGAAAAACGACTGGATGGATTAAATACCGTTTGAATTTTTGAAAGATATCGATGAGAACCTGTCAAATTCCATCCGACTGGCAAACTCTAAAGGTATTCTCAAGAATTATTCATTCCAGAATAAGAACAAAATTAGAAGATCTTATAAATCATACACAGTTTGGATTTAGATGCGGCTATGGGACTCGGGAGTCTTTCGAATCCAGGTCTTGGTCCAAAAATGCCTATATCCAAAGAAAGATGTTTATGTTTGCTTTATAGATTACGACGAAGAATTTGACACTATCAACCACGACAAACTTTTAGAACTATTATATCGTTCAGGACCAGACGCCAAGGATATTCAGATTATGAAAAAGTCTATATTGAAATCAAACAGCAAACGCGAGTCAGGATATACGCATTGTAAGGGGTTGAATTCTATCGCCGTTGCTGTGCAACTTGTACTCCGAGCAAATATTTATATAGGCACTGGAAGGGCATCAAAATGAACGGTGTACCAATCAACAATCTCCGCTTTATTGGCAGATAACCTCGAAGATTTACAGATGGTCTTAAGATCAACAGAAAGAAAATCAAGTTTATGGTGGTTAGTAAGAGAAAAATACAAAATGTAGATCCGTATATAGAAACGGATCCCATTGAGAGAATACACCGCTTCAAATACTTGGGATACACAATAAAAGATGAAAGGAATACTGATTTAGAGATTAAGGTTAGAATTCAAATGGCAAGATCTACATTCATAAAAATGAGAAAGCTCTTGAGCAGCCGGTGGACACTGCAAAAATTAGAAGCTTTTGAAATACGGCTCTACAGACGTATTTTAAGTATACCTTGTACTGATTGAAGAATTGCTATGGATTCAGAATTGCTTATAAGTATTAAGAAATTTCCTACCAAGGCCATACGGTTTGCTACAGCTTATCGTGGAAGGCAAGATAGCAGGTAGAATGAAAAAATCCTGACTGAAAAACCTAAGCGAATGGTTCCAAATACCGGAAGCTTCGAATATAATTCATGCGCAAAATAGAAAAAAACATTGAAAAGAAAAAGATTGACGTTTTATAATTTGATATTCATTTGTGGCAAGCTCCAAGTAGGACTACAATCAAATACGTCTGTCTAAATAACGATCCAATTTATAATAATTAGACATATTTTTAAAAGTATTCATAAAAATAATAAATTTACAAAATGAGGTATATACGTCAATGGTAGATCAAACAAAATTGTCAGCAAAGGTTTCTATACAAGTTTTTATAATCTGCAATGGATATTGGAAAAACTATAGACGTTCTTGCACTGGAAATCCATCAAGTTTATTCATTTGTACTCCTCAGGAATCAAAAAAAAATATTGTTCATCAACTAGCATTTAGATAAAATTAAATCAACATCATTGATTAGAAAGAATTGTTATGAGGAAAAATTGATGTTATTTTAAAATAAAAAATAACGAAATTATTATATTTTTCGTCTTCCAGTTTGTTTAATATCCTAATCGATTGAAATATCACACAGTAAAACGTCTGTCGACTCCGCCTACTTTTAAAACTTAGTTATGCCTTCCAACTTAACTGCATCTAGTAGATTGAAAGAACAAAAAATTCCACTGCAATCTGAAACTCGCAACCGAGATAAATTTTCAGTATAAAGCATCCTTTTCACTTTGTAAAGTTACTGGAAGCTGTCCGCTCAAAATTAGCTTCTTTCCACATAAACGAGACTTGGATGTGCATAGGAAGGATATTATATATCAACGGAATCACTCAATGTTTTTTCTGCACGTAACATTTAGTTTGGTGATTAAACTTCCGGTCAGGTTTCTACAATAAATTCAAAGTAACAAGAAACCATCAATCACGATCGTATAGGGGTTCAATTTGACTATGTTAAATCGTTCATACGTCTTGAGGTAAACTAGAGTTGAATTAACAGTAATTAAACTATCTGTAAAGGAGACGTGGGTAATTTGTATCTACACCTCCGCGAAACTAACAAATTAGGCCGGTATTTTGAACAAATCAATTATTCAACTGCTGGTAAAAAATTGATAGTAACATATACCGATGACCAATTATTCGTTCAAAACGTTCACTATTAATGGCTGCAAAACAATTACTAAACAACCTTTTCAAACTTGAAACATACGCTGTATAGATTGTCTACAATACATCAACTACCGCCATCTCTAAGTCATGCCAGATACTTCTGGAACCATCCTCGTAGGTATTACATTTATTTAGATGTAAACTGTAACAAAGTATATTGTATACACTACATACTTTGTTGGTTTTCTAAAAGTGTTTTATGACTGGTTCGCGTGATGTGCTTCCTGTTCAGCAATAGGTTTATCGATTTCTTCTTCGTGGTATATCAAACATCCAATATCTTCAACATCTTCTGAAATATTTAGATTTTTGCTTGCAATTAGAAAGAGAGAGTCATAATCACTGACTAGTTTCGACGTTATTGCGTCTCTTCAGAATGGCGTAACGACGAAATCTCTAATCCGAACTGAAGAAACAACCAGCCGGCGCTGCTACTTAATTCATGTAGTGTTTAACCAAATAGCGACGCTCTTTAACGTTGTCTTATGGGTCTTAAGATCGAACGAGGGTTATTACACCTTGATGAGACATAATAACGTCAAAACTAGTTAGTGGTTACAAACCCCACCTTGCGACTACGAGCTATTTAGTTGATTGATATCACGTTCTTCGGAGAAGATGTAATTAAATATTCTTCATGAAATTAGCCAGGAAAGTAGTTGTTTGCTCCTTTGAAGAATGGCAAACTAACATTTCGAATATTGAAATTCGAAATAATAGGTGTAAATAGATATTATGTTTTATAATTACTCAGTATGCCTCATACATCACCTAGAAATTTAATTCTTATCACCCTGTACGTAATCTAGGCACGTACTTCGTAAACCAAGTTTAGGAACCAATTATGAATTCGCGGCGAATATCTCGTACCTACATCCTGACGTACAATTTATTTGTGGATAGTGCAGCTGATTTCGAATCCAAAATCTCCAGGTCAAGAGAATGCTAACGCGAAGAAAATTCTTATTCTTGCGCTAATACGGGCGTAGACTAGGCCAGTTCATATCAAATTAACAAGCTATAAAAAAGAAGATATGAAGGAACTTTCTCACTGTCCCCCTCTTGTTCTATGGAAGCAAAAACAAATTTAGTTCATACTAATTATCTGGAGAAAATCACAAGTAAATGTGACCCGAAGTAATTCAACCCCAAATAATTAATTCTCCCATTGTTTGCTATAAAAACAATGTGTGTATAATCATTTAAGAAAAAAGCATTTTGAGGTTAGCTCCTTGTCAGCATACAAATCTCTTGATCGAATCACTACATGCAAACCTACAGCTCAAGGAAATAACCATCTGCGTCTTGTGGATGTTTCGAGTGCGTTTGTTAACCCATCTCGTGATATTATGGATAACTCAACAGCCGAATGGGTGACACCTCAGCAAGGTACATAGACTGGTATGTATATGAAGATTTGTCTACGAGAAGCAATAAAATAAAATCTAAACTAAAAACTAATAAACTAAAAACCACTGGACACTTTTGTGGACAGATTTATCGTTCATGATCAGAATGTTAAAAGGCTAGCACAGAAAAAGGATAATGAAAGGATCCAATAGCAAAAATACACCTTCTTAAACTCCAAATAAATGATTTAAAAGATTCAGGTGAAATTCATAACAAACCAAAACTAAGAATCAATATCTTAGCACCTTCTAGGCTAAATTCCTAGTCATTGAAAGATATTTATAATTCAATTTGCATAAGAACTACCGAAAATCAAGTATGGAAAACAATTAATCAAGTCTAAATCGATTATCAAATATTTAGATGAAGCAGTCGAATAAAACAATGTTCCCCTGAACTAATTGCCACCAGGTATATATTCAAACGCAGATGCAAATAATCTGGTGGAACTAGAAACGTTCTCAAAGGAAACCATTCAAAAGTGGAATTGGAAAGAAAATAAAACTGAAATCAAGCAATCAAACATTTATCTTGTCTCTAAGCGGTCTTAGACACTCGACGGAAACTATTTATAACAAAATATCAAACAAGCTACCGGTTAACCAGGAGTAATATACATCAAGTCACTGGAAACTACAGATTCTGTGGGGAAGAGGATAAACGCTGCAAGCATTGAGACAGAAGATCCAGGTGTTCCCAGAAGTCTCCAATATTAATGAATGCTCTGGAATTGTACCACTCATTAAACTTGCGTAGCAAACTACAGATGCTGTGAGGAGGAGGATTAAACGCGGCAAGCATCGAGATAGAAGGTACTGGTGTTCCCATAAGTCTAAAATATTAATTAATGCTCTGGAATTATACCACTACTTGTTTTTTGTAAGTAAAAAACAAGCACTACATTGTAAATCTTATTAAACTTGAGTAGTTTGTATGGTGTCTGTGTGTGTGGTTGCAGTTTTCGAAAAAGATTTTCCTTGGTAGCTCATTTTTTGGCACCTGTAGACGAATTCGGTGTTTATGAGCCGTGTCTACTTGTCAAATATGTCTGGTAAATACAATTCTAGATGAGTTTATGTTGGACAGCTCAGGAGAAATCTGCCGTGGTAGTATCGGTCAGCGACTTTTATCCCATACTCTAAGTTTCTGGCAGACTTTGGGTCGCCGTCTGTATCGTGTCGAGTATCTTCAGAGAACGCTTGGAAACCACCAAGCTCCAAATGTGCAAGTAAACTCCAAATATGGACGAATCTGAGCCTTGCAGAGAACGGTTGCGGGGTATATAGTTTTTGGTCTCAAAGTGTTTCTAGAAAAAGAGAGTTGGTGACAAGATGCATCCCTAGCGAATACCAGCGTCGACCTCAAACCTCTCTAAGGTGTATCAATCTGTCCATCTAAAGCGACCTGGATGGATCGGTCTTTGAGAAAGCTACCAAGCCACTTAATGAGTAAGAATAACAAATCGTACGATACCAATCTATTTAGATAGTTGACATGCCAAACTCTGTCAAAAGCCGTCAATATTTCCAATGTGATTGCTACGTTGGTGACATAGGCTTTCTGATGATGTTCTTCACCATCTTGGTAAAGATTGGAACTAAAGCAATTGGACCGTAGTTGTTGAGAACCGTTTTTTTTCCTTTTTTTGGTAAGCGGTGAACCGAGTTTCTAATCTACGGGGGAGAGATATCTTCCTAACTGCGTATTTCTTTGATAAGATTGGTTGTATTCCATCTGATCTAGTGACTTTATGAATGTCTATGTTACTCAGTTTTAGCCAAAGTCTTTTTCTCATTTGCTTCGCTGTTGTATGTATTTTATCACTATTTTTCGAAAAAAATTACCAAGAAAGGTATCATAAATAATACTTTTTTATGAAAGATTTGAATTTTGTTTAATTTTTTCCCTTCTTCATATAGATACAATCTGGAGTTTAACTATATCAACGAATACAGAAAACGAAGGAATAAACTTTCTTTTACTGGACTATTATTGCAGATAATCTGATTAAAACCGGAACGTGCGTCATTGCTTAACTTATTTTTGGTTTGGAGAAACAAAATAATACCGAACACTTTTCATAATTTCATCATTTTCTTTGTACCGACGAAATTGAATTATATATTCATAGAAGCAATTTCAATTTTATTATTTAGTGCTTCTGCCATTAACGGATTAACTTTTATTCACAAAATTTGTTTTCGTTAACGTAGGATATTTTAGGCTTTAAATTCCTACTTCAAAGTAAATTAGATTGGCCTTTAGCAACACAAACTTTAGGGTTCGTTCTAACGATCGTCCACTTAGTGTTTGCTTTTGATCGAGTGCCCTTTCTTCCCGAAAAGAAATAATTTCCACGAATAAACACGTTAGGTATTTGTTCTTTCGAAATATAATTGAATATACGTATAAAATACTCAAAAAAACCGCTTTGAAAAGTCCAAAAATGGTCAAAAAAGTACGTAATATGAGACATCTTTTTTTGTTTAAGAAAGTGGTGATAATTCAATTTTTTCAAATATTTTTATAGAACTTTGTGTATATATTTTATTTTAAAACGTTAAGTTTATTTGAAGTATTATATAAATATTTTTTTAAACAATAAAAACTAAGAAAGTAACTTTATAAAATTATCATTCTGCTAAAAGTGAAAAATATAAGAATTAAAACTTCAACCCCGCCGCATTCCTCGTGGCACCAGATACATACAACAAGTAAAACTTCGGTAAATTTTCTCTGAAAAAACAATCTTTCAGTATCATTATTCTTTTCATCATTATCTTCATCAGTCGAGTCGTCATAATGTACGAAATCTTCTAAATATGAGTTGCTTGATATTATTTCAACTCTTTTGGTACTCTTAATCTTGAATTTTTCATCTCTATTTTTGTTGTTTCTAGTTTCTGGGTGATAGATTCTTCCAAGTTTTTTTTGTATAAAGTAGATGTTATCAAACTAGCTTCGCTTTTATTAGAATTTGCACCATCTTGAATTGATCTAATCGAAGCTTCTTTTTTCTTAATTTTTCTTGCAAACAAATTGTGTGACTTCAACCCCGCCGCATTCCTCATGGCACCACAAAAAAGAAGCAAAACCTCGGTGAATTTTCGAATGTGCGAAATTTTCTGAATCTGAGCCGCTTGGTGTTATTTCAGCCTTTTTGGTACTTTTAATCTTGAACTTTTCATCTTCATTTTCATTTTTTTGAGTTTATCTGTTATAGATTCTTCCAAGATTCTCTTGTATATGTTAACAAACCAGCCACAAATTAAATAAGTAAAACCTGTTAATTTTCTTACCTTTGTAACAAAAAAATTAACTTTGGAATTCCAAAAAAAAACCATGTGTTTCAAAGCAACTGAAATCAATTCTGATAATTTCATAAATTACCTTCCATGAATTAAATGTGGGGGGTTGTCGCTAGGTGGCGACTTTAAGTTAAAGAGAAAATGGGGTAAACTTTGGAAGGCTCAATCTCGAAAACTATTGGGTCTACAGAGACACCTCTAGTATCATTTTTTAACACTATCAATTGAAAGAAGACTGGATTATTGTAAAAAATTATTACAGCGTCACATCTAAAGAACTTGTTGTCTGACTTTCTTAGAGGGCGCTAATTACGAGTAAGTGAATATTTGGCCATCGAGAATCAACAAGATTGAATCATTAGCTACTAGTTTTATGTGCTCAATGTCGAAGCAGATAAATAGTGTAGATAAATGTTGTTGTATCGATCCGAATGCTTGACATCCGGCTATTTCATTCGGTGCCCACCATAAAGCAGTTCCTGGTTCGCATTTTTTCTGGGAAACGATTAGTTAGGTTAGTACAAATCAACCAACAACATTTATCTTAGTACCATCTCACAAATTGTTTAAATTATGTTATTTTTGATCCATAAAACCATTATGAACTGTAGTAGTAGATCTGGGAGATGTTAAATTGTAGAAATGATGCCCAAGCAATACGAGACCAGTTCTGTTACCATTTCCAACTCAAGTGAATTCCAAGGTTGAAAGTTGGTACTCCTGGCCTGACATTTATCATCACTGTTGCCATCTAGTGATTGATATTTTATTTTCAGAGATTTTTTCTCTGTCACCTGTCAAACAAAACAGAGCAATGCGCGCTTTAAGCAATCTGAATACAATCTTGTATATGCATGTTTATCATCAGAGTTTGATAGGCCTACTTTATCATCTTGTACTTCAAGATTGGAGCATTAATTTTAAAGATGTTTTTATCAGAATTCTTCTAGGATTAGTTTCATTCCAATATCAATAATAATGAAATGATAATCTGTGTATATATTTCGCGTATTTCCGTATTATCTCGAATAATTTCCTTCGGGTGATATAAAACCAATCTCCCTCACCGTAGCAGCAAAGTTATTCGATTTGTTTCGGCTACTGGTCAAATACTAACATCGTTTCTAACCATATATATTACGGACTTTTCAACGACAACAAGTTTTATCAAAAACCGCAACGGGGTCGTAACAAAGTAAAAGAACCGAAGGCGATTGCTATATCTGAGTCCCTTTTTTTGCCACTACAAAACTGCCACACTCCCGGGAATTTTGTGTTTCCCAAGACATTAAGTAAATTCTTTGTATGTTACTCTTATTTAGAAGAAGAGGTTAATTCATGATTATCCATTGATAATTGTCGTGGAGTTTGTTTTTAACGATTAGGGAAGAGTCTTATGGTAAATCAGAATGAGTTGTCATAGAGACATACCATGATCCAGAAGACTGTGGATCAAATTAAATGGTGCATTGCAAGAAGCTGTGATGAAATTTTTGAGCTGCATGATCTTCCCAATTAATACCGCGATTTAAACTGGTTCCCAACAATTTCAAAGATTCCCTTTGAAAAGCTCAATGCTACTTTTTTCAATTTTTGCTTCGTTCAATTTAAAATTGTTTGAATTAAACCAAAATTTAGATTCTCGATGCTATTTTTTTCATACTCACTCGAAAGACGCCGATGAATCGTTTTATATAAAGCAGAAACAATAGTGGTCCTAACACTGAACCCTGAGGAGCTCCATTTCTCATCAATACCATACTAGATTCACAGCTATTATAGTTTAAGCACTGCTGTTGATTTTCTAAATAAAATTCTTGCTGCTTCAGATATATCTTGGAATTCATAATGTTCCATCTTAAGCAAAAAAATGTTTGAGTCTAAGCAGTCAAAGGCGTTAGTTAGGTCACATATAATAGCTATAGGTATGTCTTACCTCATCAAGACGCTCAACTATGTCCTCAATAACGTTAAAGATTGCCTGAAGGGTTGATTTGACTTTCAGATATCAAGATCTAATTTCTCGATGCCGTACTTCTAGAAGAATTTGTCTTTTGCTTCTAAATAAGCTTCAGTTGTAACAATTGCTTCTTCATTTGAGCTGAATTTCTTACCAACGAGCATTTTTTTAAGATCAGTAGTCACTGAGAACCAGATCTGGAGTATACGGTGGATAGGGAAGCAATTCGAAATGTAGTTCATTCAATTCAACCATGGTTTCTATCGACTTGTAAATAGGTGAATTGTCTTGGTGAAACAGTGGTTTTCACTTTGAAAAAAGTTTTCACATGGTTAAATATTCATGCATAATTATAAAGATACACCTTTTTGATATCTGTACGGTCTCAGCTATCTCACACAATCTCAATTTAAGATTAGATATAACCAATTTTTGGACTGTTTTGATGTTTTCTGGAGTAAACTGAAAGATCAGAATTTTTACCATCATCAGTGTCTGTATGATCACGTTTATATTCAGAAGAAACCATCAACAAATGTTCGTTTTCGATGGAGCAGAATTTAAATAACACTTTTGAAGGCATTGTTGAGCTTGTACAGTATTTTTTCTTATCAAAAAGCAATGATAAATCAATACATGAAATGTTTTGAAAATAACAGAAGTAGCTTCACTTAAATGGCTGTCACTTTTTTCAGACACATCGAACTGTCACGAAATTTGACACATAGCTATCTGAAAGTTGGCGTCATATGAATTCGACAATGATAGCGCCATCTATGTGTCATTCAAACGATTCATTAAGTAATGAGCTGGAATCTTATCAGACAATCTTCGTAAACTAATATTCATAGTTTGAATAAAATACTTTGAGGTAGAAATGTTAAAAAACTCATTCTCAATCAAAATAATCATGATTTGATGGATCTATTCCCATATTACTATAATAAAAAATGTTTATTTTCGATGGAGCAGAATTTAAATAACACTTTTAAAGCCATTGCTGGAATTGTACAGTATGACTTAAATGGCTTTCACTTTTTTTTGACAAATCGAACTGACACGAAATTTCACACATAGTTATCTGAAAGTTGGTACTTCATAAGCGTGATATGAATTTGACAATGACAGCGCTACCTGTGTGTCATTCAAACGTTTTCTTGAGTGATGAGTTGGAATCTTATCAGACAATCTTCGTAAATTACTATTCATAATTTGAATAAGATACATTGAGGTAGAAATGTTAAAAAACTCATTCTCAATAAACATAATCATGATTTGATCGATCTATTTCCTTATTACTACAACAACAAATGTATTTTCGTATGCATGAACATTGTTTTCATTAATTTTCACTGCAACTGACATCGGAATAGATAAAATCGATTTGATTCATATAAATAAAGGAATTAATGAATATTCCATATAGTAGTGAGGCTATTTATGTCCTTGCCAAGCGAGTTAACGTAACTTCATTTGTACCTTGCACGAAACTGCGGTTCTATTTGTAACAATGTTCCTGATCGAATGATCGCAGATCATTAATGCATGTTTCTGACACCGGGATTTCAATTTTAGGAATCGTTGTTTCATTTTGCGACGTCGAACAATCCATTTAGATGTTCGTTTAGTATGCAGACAAGGGTTCACGAATCCGAATAGAATGAGGATCGAAAACGTGAAATTATGTCACAAACATTGTCGGAAACTGCATTGCAAACGATATCTTCGCACATCGAACTCCCTTTGAATCCAATTGTTATGTTTGAGAACCACATTCAATATATAGTGTGAGTTTTTTTGTATAATAATGAAGATTCGTGCAGGGGTATCGTTAAAAGGGGTTAAAATTTTCAAAAGATTAGGTCATTACATAAATTTTGTAGTTTAACGTACTCTAGCACTCATAACAGCGCCGATATAAAAGTTTTGACAGAAGAATAGTTTTTTTAGCTCTTATTTTTTTGCGATGCGTTAATCGCTTGCTTACGTCACTAGCGCCGATCGAGTTCGACAAGCTACAGTAGCATCATTTGGTTTTGTTTTACCATCCTACCGCATCCTATGCATTCGGCTAGAGATGAAGCCAAGAAGAAAAGATCTACAACTTGAGGAAACTAACTGAAGGAAACGACATTTCGAATCAAAAGAACTCGTGAGTAGATTCAATTTAAATAAAAAAAACTGTCAGTAATCAAAATATGAAAACTCATGTTATGATTAAAACCAAAAAAAAGATCTCCTTCACGTTCTTTGACTCATATAGGAATAAATTCTCGTTGAAATTGCAAGAATTATTAAAAATCTATTATCGAGAAGATCTAGAGACTAGTACAACAAAGAATATTATTTTTGATGAAGATAAAATTAAGAGTTCTAATCATATAAGAGATTTCTTTGCAACCAGATGGTTGCTAATGTAGAAGACTATTTCAAACTATAAAAAATCTGCTGTACTGTACACCCTGTTAATAATAGTGATTCAGTCAGTATTCCTTCAGTCCTCTTAGTAAAATCTGGCGTGCGGATGACTGTCATTAAGCGACATATTATATTCATATCGTCGAAAAATTATGTTGATAGAATATCATCTAGATTTCGCTTGTTGTTACAGTTATTAGAGAAGCTGACAATGATTCATGAATTATTATTTGCTGCAGGAAATTTATCTATGGAGATGGTATTTGATTTTCTTCAATAAGTTTTAAGATTGATTCAATTTAATGTGAAAATTCTTTATTTTCTGTATTTCTGGAATGTTAAATACAATGTTGGGAATCAGACTTTGTTTGTTGGAACAAATTTTCTGGAGTGAGTTTTATCGAGAGAATTTATTTTTTTAATTACAAGCTTAACTTCTAATTGCCGGTTTATATTTTCCCTTCAAGTATATTTGAATGTTGTCTGTTCTTTATTCCCTTTTTCCTTGGTAATTTGGTTAGTGATTTTCAAGACATCCAAATCGCAATTTCTGTATTTTGCGCATATAAATAAGAGAAAATTACGTATATAAGTATTTTTTGAAAATTTTACAAAATAACGAGAATCACAGTATATCAAAAATGTTATTCGAAGATCTAATATGGAATTAATAATTAAAAGAGGCTCTTAATCTATTTAGCACACTATGTATCGAAGAATTGATGAAATTTTCAATACAAACATGTTCCAAACAGTCCATGTATGGTTACCAAGTGAGTGAGTCCATTCTGTCATTGCATATGTGTCCAAGCGTATATTTATTGATACCATGTGCGGTCATTAAAACAGATTATCTCCTAAACTTTAATAAAATCTCCACCAAAAGCAATTATAGCAGCCCTAAATTGTCCCCGTTCCCTATAGATTAAAATACGTTCATCACAATTCACATAATACGTATGTTTATTATGATTAAGGTGTCTTGGACACTACCAGAAGATCTATTTTGTGGTACTGGGGATGCTCAATGTTCAGGATGTATAATAAATCGAGCTTAAAATTCCGTGGTGCCTTAATTTCTATAGAATATGTATAGAGGTCTGTGGTTTTGTGCACAACAGAATGCGCACGCTGAATTTATTACTAAAGTCTAGCATCTTCAGATATTCATTGAGGAGACAGTGCCCGACATTCTTTTAGTTCGATACAATCAGCAGATCTTCTCGGATTATAGCGTCCCGGGTGTGTGTCCGCTTTTCTCCATAAACAAAATTCATACATATCAATTTTATTGTTAGACACTATTAGAGAATGTGAATTCGTGCAGAAGGTAACATTTATCCCATGGTATCAAGACATCGAGACATTCAACAATTCCTTCATTTATTGTTGGTTTTTTCGGTCTTAATAACCTCTCTAGTTAGCTGTAGATGCTTTGCATTCCGACTTGCCATTAAATTTACCTTACATAACCTCTCATGATATGTACCATTACATAACGATTCCACGAGCGACGTTGTGTGAAAAATCACACAAAAACACATTAACTACTATCTGAATTAACTGAATTACAATTATGGCGAGTCTTAACGTCGAGGATGGAGAATCAAAGTTCAATTAACAGTTTAAAGTTCATGTGTGTGATGTTACTACGCCGCGTGTGCCTAATCTCTACAAGCAGCGTAGCGACTTAGTGACTTGGGTCTCGTTCGAAATGCGTTCAACGATTAATTCGTCCAATTCTTGATTTGAAAATATCTCGCTTGGGTTCGTACTAAATAGAAATGAAACAGTGTAATAGGTTTTTCCTAAAACGTGCTACCAAATATATCGGAGACTATTGGGTTATATGTATTTGTAAATGCGACAAGAGGGATGCACAAAACGTGCTCGCCACATACTTAACGCAATAAGGAGAGATAGCTTTCCAATTTTGACTGTAGATAATGGAAATAAATGGGAGAGGACGTACACAAAAACAAATTATATTTAGTATTTTGGAAAAGGATAAAACCAATATAGAACCATATTTTTTAATTAAAATTTTTTCGACAACTCCAAATGACAAAAAATGCGAAAAGGCATAATTTCTATCTATATAGATCATATTTATGAACAGTTACAGCATGATAAACCCATTGTGTCCAATTTAAAACTAGCAAAGGGCAATGTTATTAGAAAATCTACACAGTTTCTACCGTCTTCATCCAACAGCAGTAACCGGTTGAAAATAAGAGTTTAGAGGTCTATAGAAGAATACTTTAGCTTGGTGTTTTCAAATAAACCAAGAAAAGTCGGTTAGGACCCAATCTACAAAAGGGATCAGTCTTTCCGAACCAAACGAGGTATAACTTGTAGTTAGTAACTTAGTTATTGTAATGACATTCGTCTAAAATACTGCGCGTCGACAACAGAGCCCGTTTTTAAGAATTTCTGATACTTCTTTTACAATTTTGAACGATTTGGTAGCGGCGATTCGAGAAATAATTGGAGAAGAAAGATGCAAAACATTTTTTTATCTATTGAACCTGAGCGAGGCTGCAGATTCCTCCTCGTATGATTTTTTAAGAAAGTACAAAGTCACATACAAATAAATGGCAATACGTGAGGATTCTGGTCGATTCAGTAATGCCGATGACCCTTTCAGCTTGAAGATTGCTTCATCCGACCACAAAATGAAATGCTGGAGATCATCCTGGCAGCATCCGAGGTACTACTCGCAAATTTCCTATCTACGATCGAAATCATCCTCGTTAAGTACGTGGAGAAGATGCGGACATCGTAGAGAACGAGGTGCGTCGACAACAGAGCCCGTTTTTAAGAATTTCTGGTACTGTTGAACGATTTGGTAGCGGCGAGTTCGGAGATTGTTGATTTCGTAAATATAGTTTCGTAATTCACGTTCGTACACAGATATGACGTAAAAAACTGTTTCTTAGAGTTTGAACTTGGTTTTCTGGAAACATTATGTCACAGATATAAGTGTCTGATGAAATAGAAGTGAAATTTGGTTAATAAACTCGAAGGGAACTCGTGGAAATGGCCCTTTATAAAAATAACGACAAATTTGTATCACAATTTCCCCAATTTGCAGAAATTGATAATAAAATTTAGGTTTCATAAAATGAATTGCTAAACCAACGCATAAATATGAAAACGAGACGACCTTAATACGGTTATTGATAATCAAATCAAAATATACAAGTAATATTCAAAATATAATATAACGAGGAATCATACTATAAACCTTTATGGGTTCATACTTTTATATAAATTGCTTTAATAAATATTTTTATAACCACGGATTTTATGTATAACGTTCTATGTGAAATAAGCTCAATAATAGTAATAATAATTATTATAATATTGATAATAATATTCAGACGTCACTACAAAGAAATATATAATAAAATACAAAAAAGTTTCAATAGCTGATGAAGGTTATAAATTTGATAAATACTATGATTACCTGAAAACACTTATGGTCCTAACGAAAAGTCTGTAATTTCTTGTGGTTAGATTTTTTGCCTCCTAAATAATGTTTACTACCACTCCACTGCCACAACTTTTTGTTATTTTCCAAAGGCTTTTGATCGTGTTAATCATAATATTTCAATCAACAAATTGCAGTACTACGGCTTCAGGGCTTTAGTCATGATTTAAGTCAAACCTTAAGCAGTAAGTGCTCAATACTGTGGAATGCGAAAAAATGCACAATCATTTGCCAATTGAAATTGAATCTATTAAGTTTATGAGTATATTCGCTGGAAAATGCCTTCTACGATGTAAACGACGCTTCGTAGTGAAGTTTTGAAATAAACAGTCGAGTGCTAAGCTGAGGTTTTTTCAGTTTCGTTTCCAAACGATGTCCTCGGGGACGTTTACAAGAACAGCATGCTAAAAGGAACCTTGTTAAATCTGAAATGGCGGATTTGTAATAATAAATAAACGTGAATCATAATACACATTTTTAACATAAGGAGTCGACGTTATTTATAAGACATCCTTTATATATTCGCATCCGCGATAAACGGAACTAAGCTGACGTTTCATTAGAAGACATATTGGAAGTTATTTTTCTTACGACATTCGTTATAAATAAGCGTCAAAGGAACTCTTACATGTGAGTATTATTTTCCGTTGATGCATTCTCATTGATATGCAGACAGCTTTTTCGTATCATTATTTCATTCCTCTGGCAAGGGTGTTGTCACTTGTATGGATATCCATTGAAACTGGATTCAATCGAATGGTATATTCTTAGAATTTCTCATCTAATTTTTTGTTTGAGAAAACTTCAGTTATTTCTTGGCATTCTTTATACTTATTTATTAGGAATCGACCATTTTTTTTTCAGTTAAGGCCGTTTTTAATGCGTGATTTTTTCAAATTTTACTCCACCAGTGCGATTAAAACGATTCGTTTTTCAAATGTTGGGTACCTTAAGTTATTAAAATTTTTGACGTTAAATTTAAGATGCCAACAAACAATTTTTATTATATTTTCAATTCCCTTATGATTATCAACATTATTATATATAAAATTTACTTATTAAGGTTTCTTAGAACAAGATTAATAGTCCAGGTTTCGGTTTTTCCGTGACACTACAAGAAATAAAACTGAAATTCGACATACTTTTGATTATTCTGAATGCGAAAAGATCTATCCTGAAGATTGGCCGCATTGGGATGAAATCTAATACAATTTTTATGAATAGAGGGGTAGTTTTTTCTAGAAAATAATCATGTCAAGTGAAATAATGGGAAATTCTATATAAGAAACGATTTATACAAATTTTTAATTGGAAATTTTCGGGTGAAAACGCGCGAATTACATAAAGTTATACTCCATTGCAAAGTACCAAGACCTTCATTTTCCCGTTGACAGAAAAAATACATGTTTGAGTCATGACACCCCCAAAATGGCATTAATTTCATGGAAATTTGAGGAAAACTTAGGTAGAGTTTGCTGAAAGATCCGAAATTAAAGAAATATAACTAAGTAGTAGTCTATAGTAACTTCTGATCACAGTTTAACTTTTTTCTTCTGTTCCCCTTCTTCAAATTCGTAAACCCCAAACTAAGAAGCTGAAACCGTGTCTGCAAGCGGTATATTTTGTAATTTTTGGACAGTTTCAACAACCATCATACAAATTCAAACTTCAAATATTCGCATATTATAATTCCATCACAAATTGTTATAAACAACTTTGGGAATTGGTGCTTTTCGACTCGTCTAAAAAACTGTTGGGCCATCTTGGTCTGATGCTTAATGCTTCATGCTGGGATTCTAATCTTTCAAGTAAAAAAAATCACCAACATTGGAGTAAATTAACAAAAAAATTGTCATTGAATCATCAGTTCATGATACCAGCTTCAAAAGTTTCTGAAAAACCCCCTCTCTTTTCTTTTCAATGATGATACTTGGTCTTAGAACTATCAAAAACATCATAAATCCAAATAGGTATTCTGAATACCTTTCAAACAAGGTGTCCCTTGGTGTGAGGTCCCATTTAATATTGATTTCAGTTAACTGGTGACATCACTAATGTCTTCTGTTCCTTCTAGTGGAGAGTTAACTTTCGAGGTCCAAATTTCAGTTATCTAAGTATCACCTTTCAAAAGATTAAGTAGACTTTTGAAAAGCAATATGTATTGCACGATGTATTCAAATTATAAATTTTTTACAGTTTTCCTTTAACCTGGTGAATCCTATGGCCGATGATAGGGAATAATGCAACAAAAACTTCCATAAAAATATATCCATAAACCTGGAAGGAACCGTTTATTTTTAAGGCTTGGGTTTTCTTTTCTTCTTAATCGAACCATTTTTGGTCGTCCGTTTTTTTTTTTCTTTTTTCGGCCCTGCAGAGGAGCAGCTCCTATATCAGGACCATCTCCAATTAACCTTCCTCTCTTAACTTCCTTAAAAACTTCCTTATTCCACCCAAATATACACAACGAGTCTCCTCTCAGATTTTGAAGGGTCGCTGATCGGTTCAATCGAGCTGCCGACCAGTGGTCATCATGATTACTGCCCAGTCGTGACTCCGCGATGCAGAAGCGTCTGTATATACTGGTACAAAACAACTTCATACAGCTCCGAAGAATCTTGAACTATTGAATTCATCTTATCTATTTGATGAAGACACCAGAAGTGGTAAGCTGGTCTAAAAGATTACCCTAGATAGAGTGTATGTATGTGAAAATTTCATTTTCATTCTAATAGTAGACGTAGCAAAGAAAAACAAACAACAAAAGTTTCAGCTTATCTAAGTATCAAAGCAATATCTATCTGTATTTTCTGACGGATGTCAATGTTATTCACAGAATAATTCAAACTGGATCAAAGTGGATCACTATCAAGATTCATGACTACCAAATATATAGTGTGGTATCTTATATGGTCAGATGATTGAACCATGATTAAAGTTATCTAAATTTTCCTTCAATACACACCCAATTCGTATATCCATGGTATTTCAGCACGATTGATGTTCATTGTATTGTACAGAGATGGGACATTGAACTTTCTTGATCAACTAGGTAACCAGATTCGAGAGTGCTAAACTTCTAGTTCTAAAAACGGATGAAAGAGCTTGTTTTTGCAACTACGAGAAGTCTATAACATTTTTGTGTACACATATGCAGATGTTTAACCTCAAAATAAGTGGTTTCATCTCGTACAGTTTTATTAAATCACATATTGAACTATTTTTGACATATTTACTTTTACTAACGGTATGTTATAAGTTCTGTATTCGCTAACTAGTAATTGGTATAGTATATTCAATTAAAAAACAATTATATAATTGATATATCTTTAGATATTGAGAATATCAATGTAGTAATACCAATATAGCAACTTTAAATTATCTTGTCAACAATTCCTTTGAGGCAGAA
This sequence comes from Diorhabda carinulata, assembly GCF_026250575.1. NCBI lineage: Eukaryota > Metazoa > Arthropoda > Insecta > Coleoptera > Chrysomelidae > Diorhabda > Diorhabda carinulata. The sequence goes on from NC_079464.1 coordinate 19,105,355, forward strand.
ATACTTCAAGTTCCCAGTACAATGCTACAAAGCCTTCATGTTGTGTGTAACTTTGTTGTAATTAAATTTCACTTAGGTACAAATTTAATAGTTTCAAGTCGTCTACGGAGTAAGGACGTCTGAAGGAGTAAGGACATAGTTTGAAACGATAAATTACTATAACAATTTTGATAAAACGTTCGTATATTTTATAGTTTTTGTGTACTAAATCTTCTAAAAAATAAAATTTCCACGTCTTCAAAATGTGGTTGAACAAAACCTCTTCTGGCTCAGCCATTTCTTTATACTTGAAAAGATGAAATATTTACTTGGAATCAAAACCGAAAAAAAGGATTATAACATGAACATTTACTTACTTATTTTATTTTATATGTATCCTTGGGTTGTCCTAGTGGACGAACGAACCAATAAAAGTTTTTAATACATTACCGAGAGAAAAATTTTGCTAAAGGAGTAAACACAAGTACACAGCTTAAAGCTTCGATCAGGAAGCATCCAAGGAAGTGTTTTTTTTTTCTACATAATCAAAGTCTTTGATCTGGAGTAGCTCGAGGGATGGTATTTTAAGATGAAAGAAGCAGGATTCACCTCTAATGAAACTTCTGGGTGTCAAACGAAATATCGGACGTAAGAGATAAGCAGCTGTGCTGTAAAATATTTGAACAAAACGGACAAAGCCTCTATGGAGCTGGACAATGCAATAGACAAACATCACAATAAGACTCCAAAACTCAGTAAACGAGATCGACGAATGTTTCAAAACATGAAAGATAGAGATAAACAGTTATAAAATCGAAGTCATCTTCTACAGTCTACTCAACAGAAGAAATCGATGAAGAACGCATTGGACAAACAAGGTTATGAACAAAAAGAGGTCGGGGCAGCCATAGAAAAGGCGAAAAGCCACTCGAACTAGAGCTTTTCTTGCCAAAGAAGATTAGAAAGATCTCGTCCGAAACAGGGACTGTGATGACAAGGGTGAATTAGTTGACCTTTCACGGAATTACCCAAAGAATTAGAAAGGAGAAGGAGGCTACGCGCGACACCGTGACGTGAACTATGATGAAGACCCGTTGGAATGACTGAGGATTGTGTAATATTGTGTAATATCCTACCCGGAATATTCTGCTAAGCATCCACGAGCAGATTTTGTTTAATGATAAAGGCTTTCTCAAGCTATCATCAGGTAGTGAAAATATGGAAGTACTGATTTTTTTCAGGAAAAACACGAGATTTATTTATTTTTTCTAAATGTGAAAGATGCCAAAAAACAAAATAAGAACGGGAGCAGCCATAGAGAAAACGAAAAACCACTTGGATTAGAGCTTTTCCTGCTGAAGAAGATTAGAAAGATTTCATCCTAGACAGGGACTGAACGACTGCAATGACAAGGGTGAATTAGCTGACCCTTCACGAAATTATCCACAAAATTTGAATGGAAAAGGGAGGTACGCGCAAAACCGTGATAAAAACCTGTTTGAATGACTGAGGATGGTGGAATGTCTTGCTTAGCATCCTTGAGTAGATTTTGCTTAATGGGATAGGTTTTCTTAAGCTATCATCAGGTATTTTTCGTCTTCCATGACGCGTAAGTTCTAATGCATTCACTTTCCTTACTCTTTGCTCATATCTCATAAGCTTTCCGAAAATTAAGGTATTATTCTCATATTTTTTCAACAATTTCTTAAGGACTTTCCTCGGGACTCTAGTAGACAGTGTAAATGTTCGCATTTATGGTCACCAGCTACCTCGTAGACCTTTTATGGCGCTTGAATGTGCATTTTCATCTTGATTTGTTTAATACCGATGAACTCAGTTACATCAAACATCCGATGAATTTTAAAGTATAGGAGGATTAGGTAAACTTTCACTTGGTATGACCCCATATTTCGCAAATATTGTACGTTTCTCAGTAGCAACTACCATTCATTTTGTGATTCAAATAGAAATTTTAGTTAAATGAAGCATAATATTATTCCTTTAGAATAATAAATGACAGTTTTCCGTCGACATTTTGTAATAGAAATGAGTCGTATACTAAATTCCGCCTAAATACAAATCATGTGATCCATTTAAATTTCCGAGTCATCTAAACAAAGCACGTTTGTGACCTAGAATAGGATAACACAAAGGAGAGTAGGGACTTTCTTGAAAATTAAACGATTTCCACGCTCCTTTCACATCTCATGAAGTTTTATAATCCCTTCAAGTTTAGAACATCGACATTTATACCGAACCGTTTGTGTTGTTAACAACGGTTATAAACATAGTTTATAATAAAACTTTTTTAATAAACGACAGGTGAGTACAAGGTATTTGAAATTACATACAACATAATAGCTAGAATGGGCGTTCAAATCGTAAAAAGTCGACGTAACTTTGAGATTGAGAAACAATCTATAGAATCTCATATTGTTAATATGTGCTAGCTTATAGTTCACAATATTAAACTTTCGCGACTAATTGATTTTAGATCTCTGTTTACGATTATCTAACAGTAAACTTTTGAATGTTTAACAATATAACCAACGTTATTTTTATATCTAACAACCTTGTCCTCGCGTTGGTTCAACTAAGTTAATATTAGTTAATATTTTTATGACCTTTATTCTACTACAGTTAAAATATTTGAGGTGCAATATCATCATCATCATCATCATCAAGAGTTTCAATCCCATGTGCATTGGGGCTATCGCTTTTGGCGCTACAAATCCTTTTTTTTTGAGGTGGATCACTCTTCGTTTTCTATTTTTATTTTCTTTATAGTTTACCGTTTTTTTTTTTGGTTGCTTTTGTGATTATTTTCCATTCTTTTCGGTTCCGACATTTTGCACCCTGTTCTCTATATCACGTGCTCCTCTATTTCGTTTCCTCAAGTTTTTCACGGCCTGCTCTTTCTCCTTTACCAATAATGGTATTTTATTGCGTTATTCTTTTGATCATTTCAATTGGTTTTCTTCTCATTATGTGCCCGGCCCAGTTGAGCCTCTGTTTTTTAATATCTAACATCCTTGTCCTCGCGTCGGTTCAACTAAGTTGATATTAGCTTTTTATGACCTTCATTCTACTACAGTTAAAATATTTGTGGTGCAATGTCATCATCATCATCATCAGCATCATCATCAAGCCTTTCAATCCCATGTGGATTATGGCTATAGATTTTGGCGCTTTAAACTTTTTTTTGAGGTGGATCACTCATCGTTTTCTATTTTTGTTTTCTTTCTAGTTTATCGTTTGTTTTGGTTGCTTTTGTTATTATTTTCCATTATTTTCGGTTCCGGCATTTTTCTCTCCAGTTTTCTATATTGAGTGCTCTAATGTCCTCCTCTATTTCGTTTCTCCAAGTTTTTCTCGACCTGCCTCTTCTCCTTGGCCACAATGCGATCCAATGCGCTATTCTTTTGATCATTTCAATTGGTTTTCTTCTCATTATGTGCCCGGCTCAGTTGAGCCTCTGTTTTTAATTATCTAACATCCTTGTCCTCGCGTTGGTTCATCTAAGTTAATATCAGCTTTTTATCAATAATCAATACATTCTACTATTTAGGAGATATGAGCGTGGGCATCACAACTCGCGCGTCATGGAAAAACGCTACCAAATATGATGTCTAACTATTGTTGATGTCTAATCGGTCATTTTTCGAAGCCTTTAAATCAGATAAAAACATTGGAACGAAATTTTTCAAAACACAAAGATGCAGGAAAAAATATAAGTAAAGAAGAGTTGCATCATTCCTTACCGATCTAACTAATTTAATATAAAATCTAAAACCAAGTAAATATTGATCATAGCGATTTATGAACAATTATTAAAACTTGGTATGTGCATTTACTCTTAAAAGCGTACACGAAGGACTTTAGAAAGACTTGGAGTTTTGGTTGGTTGTAAAAGAGGTTGAGGAAGACTTGGAATTGGTCGTGGTTTGAATCAAACATAATCTATTTGTCCGATGGTACGATATAACAGAAGAGAAATTAAAAGAATGTTTCCACGAGGAATCAACCAAAACCGAGAGGAGGGTTTTCCCGCTCTTCTGTAGCATGCCAATTTTATTCAAACATTCTGAATATTCCTTTCTTCACAGTAGTCACTTCTTATTTATTAATTCTAACATTAGGGTTTTCGACGAAATTGATTCGCTATCGACTTTCCAATTAATTTGAGAAATTCAATGAAACCTCGGAATGTAATCTAAATCGTCCTCTACCTATCCACACTTTAAATCAAAGTAAATTTTAGTAAATTTGTAGGGATTTTATTATTTATATTCGCTGGTAAGTTTTTCTTTGCTTTTTTTATTGTGCTCACAAAAATTCTGGTTATTTTCATGGATTTCCTTTTGCTTTAAGCAAATTTTGTATAATAGTTTTCATATAAACTCGTATTTTTCATTTATTTGGCGAACAGAACGATTAAAATAGAACAGATTCCTGTTTGGTTATATTTTAAAAAATATATATTCAGTTTTTTCTATATTAGAGTATAATCTCCTTTTTATTCAAATCTGTTCTTTCTACTCGTTTCTTCTTTTGTAATTTCCTTCTGTGATAATTTAAGAACGGTTTGAGTCGAATTTGGCTTGGACTGATTTTTATTATCAATTTCATAATAATCGTAAGGAAACCTTCTCGATTATCGATTCGTTATTTTCCTTATGATAATAATTTTGGAAATACCGCAGTGAAAATTATACAACAGGTAACAAATTTTACGTTCAGGATTCCATGTTCGAAAGAAATAAATTATTCATAGTAAAAGAAAGGCGAAAATACAAAAAAATATTTCCCAGCAGCATGTATAATAGCATTAAATTGTAATTATTTACCGCTTTTATATTTCAGTTACATATTCATGAATACACTATTCCGTCTAAATATCATCTACATGAATGTTTTTTGTAATGGGATAACATGAAATGGCGTCACTAATAATTTACATGGAAATGTTTGCGTTTTATCTACATCAAAACAGATTTTAATAGGAGTATTTTGATAGTTATCACGATTTTTTTTTATAGAGATATAGTTAAAACTGAATTTAGTATATACAGGTTATATTTATAAAGTATAACCTCAATTTCTTCGGTAGGAGACTCTTCCTCAAGAAGTGGTATCCGGCCTCAGTTAAAGTATATGGTACTTAGGGGTGAACAATTAATATTGAATTGGACGCCACCAGTTTTTCAACGAACGACGTTAAAAATTAATAAGCAAGATAAAAAAAGCTAGAAACAACTTTATAATTAATAAAAATTAGACAATCTTAAACTATCCCCGGACGCGATTATCCAAATTAATATTTATTGCTAATTCAGATTTGTATATATTAATGATTTGGAAATTCGAAATTGCTGCAGCCCTCAACGGGATTCCCAATTGCTGGAATGATTTGAATTTGCGGTCTGATAGTTGAATCCTTCGTGTTTGGAATTTATAACCTGGCAGCTGTAAAAATGCGGAGAAAAATGAAACGGAGAAGAAACGAGTAGAAAGAGCAGATTTGGATAAAAAGGAGCTTATACTCTAAAATATGAAAAAACTGAATCTATATTGTTTAAAATGTAACCAAACAGGAATCTGTTTTATTCAATCGCTCTGTTCCCTAAATAAATAGAAAATACGAATTCATATGAAAACTATCATACGATATTTGCTTAAAACAAAAGGAAATCCATGAAAGACACTAGAATTTTTGTAAGCACAATAAAAAAAGTAAAGAAAACTTACCAGCGAATATAAATAATAAAATCCCTACAAATTTACTGATTTATTTGATTAATTTACTTTGATTTATAGTGTAAATAGGTGGAGGACGATTTAGAATACATTCCGAGGTTTTATTGAATTTCTCGAATGAAGTGGGAGGTCAATAACAAATTAATTTCTTCAAAAACTTTAATAATCGAATAAATAAAGTGACTACTGTACTACAAAACGTAACAAGCCGAGTGTTTTGTTACAACATATTAAAAATAGTGTACTCGAGTGTTTGATTTGCCACACTCCCACAAAAAAACGTCATATTTAGCTGCATCTAAATTTATAATGACTCTTACTTCAAAATAGGCTTTTCTTTTGGGAACTTGATCGAGATGCAGAGGGAAAAGATGATTCCAAATTTGATTAACAAATGCGGGGTCGACAATGCAACCGCATACAGCATTTGGCAACTTTTGCTCGGTATAATTTCAAGAGAAATCAATAGACTTTGAACAAAAGCGTGGTCATTTGATGTTTCAGTACAATACGTACAAGTAAATTCTGATTTAATGGTGAAATAATTGATAAGTTCGATGGAAAAATAAATGAAATACTAAAAAACTAATGAAGAAAAACGTGAATTTAAGAAAAAAGACTATAATTAGATCCACAACAAAACGTTTTTAAGAAATGTGAGAAACAAAGTCGATCAATTTAATAATGCACACAGTTGTACTTTCAATATTACTATAACAAAATGAAGTTACGTCGAATTTTTTCAAGTCTACGGAAGTGGAAATATCTTTGTATGAAACTCGTGAGTAAACTAACTTTTTTCATTATTCGTAAAAAAAACTATTACTTTACTCACTTGTTGAATATATAACTATTTCCGTATATTTTAAGATTGTACTGTTTCAAAAACAATAATTTAAAACTTGAAACTTTGAAAATGTTGAAAAGCTTGTACAAGCTTGTACTACATACATTATTTTTTATCATAGCATGTCAATAAAAAAATAAATGCTACGACATGAATCGTGAAGCCAGTCCTGCTCGGTTATGATGAAAGAATCCAAAATTTGACGACTACGACGGTTCTCTAAAATCTTATGATATTACTTTTCTACATTTTTTTAAATATACAGCGTCGTTTTGTTTTTATTATTTCTAGAATCAATTTCTTGAAAGGCCTTTTTAGTTATTTCTTTGTTGGTTTATTTTCTAGAATTCTAGAAATTCCTTTCTTGTATAAATTAGTGCTTGTTTAGCAGCGACAGTCAGTTTATAATTCAGAATCGTAGTCGATAAATTTAAATAAATTATAAATAGTCATAAATTATTTATTATAGTTTCCATTGCTAATGAATTAAGCATGTGAAAGACAGTTTATATAACATACAGGATGTTTCGTTTGAAGTAATTTATGTATAAATCCAATCTTCAATATTTGAAATCTCTTTATTAAATAATGATACAAAAAATGACGCGCTTAGTAGCTCAAGGACATCCTTTATAGTTGAGAATTAGTCTTCATGATAATCGTAATTTATGTTCTATAAGACGAAATAATGAAAAATGTTACTGAGTTTTTATAAATACAGTTAACTCTCCCTATATGAGTATTATCAAATATAAACACAATCAGGCCAACTTCAGTTTATTTAGAAGGGTTTATAACAATGTGGAAACACAAAAGCCATTACGGTTTTTATCTCTTTATCTCTGGACTCCCAGTAACGCAAAAAGCACTTTAGGAAGAGATAGACGCCGATATTATTTTTCATTAGATTCAGGGCATGGCACAGTTTTTTTTCTTTCTTATTTTGAATGATGATTTTTTTTTAGTTTCACCCATATGCTTTTCAATGACTTTTTAGTCTATATTACGCCCTACTTTCAGCAATGAGATATTATTCAAGCTTCAAACACGTTTCAAAAACTGATTATAATTCAATAAACTGATCGAAATATCTCTGATTATCCCGATTTGATTTGGTAGGATTCAAATATCCTTAACACTACGTAAGCAAGCAGTCCTAAACTGCGATGTAACAGTAAATGAAAAATAAATTATAGTTCAAAAAACGCCCTCTTTTATACGATAGAGTAAAGTTTTCATAGTGGACTTGTTAATTTAGTTGAGCATTCATTGAAATCACTGCACTTTTTTTTATTACGTCGTATCTGCGTACGAACTCGGATTACGAAACAATTTTCGAACTCACCGTTATCAAAACGTTCAATAGTGTGGAAGACGTACCAGAATTCTTTAAAAGGGGGCTCTGTTGTCGACGCGCCGCGTTCTGGACGACCGATAAATGTGAACGATTAGATTTTACTGCGAAATACCGAGGGATAATTCGACTTTGGTCAATTCCTCACTTAGATCGAATATTCTGTATATTTTATAATATGATGGTAAATTTCAAAGATTGTTTTTTTTCCTTTTTGGTCCCGTTTTGGTTTTCCAAACATCAATTTTATAATTTAGTTAAGCAGAACCGGGCAAACATGCTTATTTCATAACAAGATTCCCACTCTCCCCCACATCTTAGATATCAAACATTTTTATTGCATATTTAGATGTGTAAATCCGTTCTTTATCTGTTACTTCCTATACTCTATACAGGGTGTCCCACGACGAGTTAAAACTATCTGTATATGGCAAGACTTATAGTAAAATCATGAAAATTTCTACGTTTGGGTTTTCGGATACGATCTTTTTAACTAAAATATTTTTAAATCGACCGTATTTTGAATATAGTACCCTGTATTAATTAATTAATACATAAATACATAAATACGTAAAGTTTTGGTATACTTTTGTCCAAAAACTTTTTTTTGTGAAAAATTTGATCGTTGCAGATCCTTATAAATTATTTTTTTACGAGGATACCCTTGAAAATATGGAAATTGTTTCTGTTCGGTTGTTTTAAACAAAATCAGATGTAATTGAATCTATAGTAAGAAATTTTCCATTTTATACCGGGTGTGTATAAAAAATGTTCAAAGTATAACTTCATAAATATCAAATGTCTTTATTTTTTTTAATAGAACTACCTGATTTTTTCCAATTCTAATGCATTCAGGGATAAAAAAAAGGCAATTTAACGATTTTCGAAAGTATCAAAAATTGACTAATGACAGTGGAATAAATGTCATTTATTATAAAGCCTACTAAAAGTATACATAAAAAATTAAAACTTGTTAAAAAATTCAATAATAATTTGAAGCCTAAAATATCTCGGAAAGGACTAAAAGTTTAAATAGAATTATTTAATAAAATTTGATTTGATTTTGTCTGCAACGGTCAAATTTTTAACAAAAAAAATTAATAACGAAAAAGTAGGCATTTTTTGAAAAAAGTTTTCAAACAAAAGTATGTTGGAATTTTACATAGATTTCAAATATGTATTGATATACATTCAAAATAACAAAACAAACGTAGAAATTTTCATGATTTTACTATAAATATTTCACCCTATATAGATAGTTTTAACTCGTCGTGGGACACCCTGTATAAGTTAAAGAGAAAAGATAATGCATAATAGAGCATTAAGATCCTGTACTATAAAATAATAAAAATCCAGATGCGATTTTGACACAACTGACAGCAAAATAAATCCCTTTTAAAAATTATAGGGCCATAAGGAACTTTGGAAAATATTATTCAAAACACGAAGAGGCAAAAAAGACAAATACTTCTACTGACGTGAAATAATAGTCCTCGAAATAATATATATATATGATACCGAATCCACAGAGAAGACGGGCGGATCGGGAAACATCTGGAATGTTGGGTTGACCTTAATAAAAGCAATGACTTAGCAGATACATTTCCTTTCATGATAAATGTAAGATATTGTTTACTGCTTCCTATTCGCTGTTCTTTCTCTTTTCTTCCGAAAACCCAATAAAACTAAGCAAAGTGATAGAATGGCAGTTGTTGATGGCTGGTTGTTGTTTCTACTTTTCCAATATCGTCGACGTCACTTTCTATGATGAATCTTCTCAGTCTCAGTTCAACAATGCAAAAGTCAGATGATAATAAATTATGTCAATAGATACGTGGAAAAATGATTCTGATAAGATTTATTATAACCTCAATTTTCTACATACACGGTTAAATTACTTTTTCCAAATTAGTTTTGAAAAATTGAAATTGAAACTATCAGTATTCTGAACTTACAAAATCAAAAAAAATTAACAGATAACGAGATGGGTTCAAGTATGAGTCCAACCCCAATTATATTTTTTCTGAAAAATAAATATTTTTCCTACTCCCTGCTTTGTGCAATACTAAATGCATTTTTGATAAAGAGGGTTTTTGGGAATATTCGAAAAACCTATTTTTCTCTTCAGTAAAGCAAATTTGGCAAATATTATCAGTCAAAAACAAGATTGGATCTATAGAATCTTCATTTCTCACAACAAGCATTCGTTAAAAGAAGAAAGAAACAACGATATAATTCACGTAACTCGAATAACGGATCGTTGAATTTTGAGGTTACTGCATTTTGAGGTTATGTGAATTTTGTGCAATTTATAAGTTTCTCTAGAGCTGACAGAAGTTCTGATTTGATTCATACATCAAAATAATTAAATTTCTATCAAAATCAACTTAAAATGAATTAGTAAAACAATTATATCATTGGAAATGCAACAACTATCTTCGATTGAATTGATTGATTTGACAGTAGGAATCGTGAAAAGAGGCAACGATATATTTGACGTAACTCGAATAACCGATCGTTGAATTTTGAGGTTACCGCATTTTGAGGTTATGTGTATTTTGTAAAATTTGTTAGTTTCTCTAGAGTTGACAGAAGTTCTGATTTGATTTATACATCAAAATAATTAAGTTTCTATCAAAATCAACTTAAAATGAATTAGTAAAACAATTATGTCATTGGAAAAGCTACAAGTACCTTTGATTGATTTGACAATAGGAATCGTGAAAAGAGACAACGATATAATTGACGTAAGTCGAATAATCGCTCGTTGAATTTTGAGGTTATGGGTACAAGTACCTTCAATTGATTCGGTTGCTTCAATAGAGGATTTTGAAAACAATAATGCTGCTCCAGGACAAATTGGCAGTTTGCTTAACAATAAAATTAGAGAGATATTTGAAAAAAAAAATATTGGTTATCTAAAATTGATACAAATAAAGTCAGTTGTTTTGATAACGATTAAATTTTAGTTAGTAGTAAATAACTTCGTTTCGTATACCTAAATATCTTTTGTATTATTCCAACATCGACTTAAATTTGTTTTTTCACGAAAAGTAATGCTTTTTTGAGAAAATATCAAGCTTTTTTCATGATTTTAAATCCGATATTTATCTTCAGCGTATTCTATTCATTATTTTTATAGATGCGGATAATCATAACATAGCGTTCGATCGGATCGTGTGCCCTCGGCTTTAGCTCAAGTTACCTCAAACTTGTGTAAATGTATATATCAATAATTAATTCAATTAACAACTCAAATAGCAATAAATTTACCATGCCAATGATACGTTAACAATATAATATACGGTGTATTATATTAGATTACAATCTATTCAGAACATCGGTTAAACGTTGTAATTTTGAATTGGGATAAATAGCCAATGGCGGTTCAACCCAAACTACCTCACATAAATTACAAACTTTTCGGGCTGATATATCGATTATTCGTCATCAAACATCAGCGGAATAATATTTCCTAAATTTATATAACGAGAGGTTTTAAAATAATTTTTATAACTACTACTACTTTCGTAAAAACTTATCATCAATAACAATTTACAAAAGAGACTACTTTTCCATTGTCTTATGTAGACATGTGAACTCCTATGGAAAATCCCCTCGATCTTAGCACCCCATATATAAAATTTCGACCAATTATACATTCTGAAAGATCAGAAACTTTTCACCCAAACACCACTTTCTTCCTTTGATTGCTATTGAATGCTTTTCTAGCTGATTCATCTTCTTCTATTATCATCTCCATCGGTGTATTGTTACCACAAGATCTTCTAGCACGTCTGCACCATTTTGAGTAAAGTAGCCGCGTTCCAATCACAAATAGGCGCTTCTGTTGTTCGGTAAAAAATACGTAAAATTTTTCAATGCTTAGACTTGTACACTCTATTGGAGCTGATCCTAATCATTGGATTTAGTTATTCTGCAATATGACAATGCACTGTTCAACCTTGGATACAGTTAATTATTTTTAAAGGGAGGTTCTTCCTAAAACACCCTATTATTTACCCTTGATTGCCTTATAATCTAATCAGTTAAGAAATTTCGAGAACATCCCTGCAGATAGAAAGAAAGATTTAAGCGTCTAAGAACCTCATTGTCTTTAGACTTTAGAACTTGGTAGGTGTACCGAAAGTTTCGAGAACGTTCATACAACTAGTAGTCTCAATTGAATCAGCAATAAGTGTTTCACCACGAAAAATTGGTATTATGTAATCTATTGTTCATAAAATGGCGTGTAGCTTAGTCTTCTTTCTTCCAGTTTCTGCCACCAGCGAACTATCTTCAACGTTCATTCCAATCTTGGTAGCCGTTGAAGATGAAGTTTCCATTCAATTGCGAATTGCGCTCTATGATTTCCTTTTTATGTACCAAAAACGTTTCTCCGATGAACATCCACTCCCAACTGTGTGAGGTGTTTGAATAAACGTGTTTTATTGCGCAAATCATATAAACCAAATATGGAGGGTACAGATATCCAATACGAACAACGTTCTAGTTGGCAATAGTTTTAGAACGAAGATATTAATGAAGTGATGCTTGGAAATGGAATAATTCAGATCTCAGTGAGATGATCTTTCATTCACAACATATTGATGAGGTGCAAGGTTAGTTCTGACGTGTGGAAGCGGCCCTCAGGGGTTAACATATCTTCCCTGAATCAAAAAAAGTTTCAGGGGGGACGCATTTTAGAACCAAAAGTACTAAAAGAAGAGGTTTTTAACTATATTATCAGTGCAGTTGCAGACTTCTATGACTAAGGAAGGAAAGTTTAAGCTACAGAATCCGTGAAAGATTGTTATCACTTTTCCATTATATCTTCTTCGTTAATTATAATTGTCTCTTCTACTTTTCCAATGTTTGAGTGTGAATTCTTATTATTGAGTTATTATATAGTTTTTCTTTATATTACTTCAGCCAAATCGTTTTGTATCCACGTTAAAATCATGCTTTGAATTCCTTGTTTATTGTTAGAAAATTTTGAATGAAAATATCCAGAATTCATTATTACCTCAACAAGAATGAAGTTTTTTTAACAATTTCTTTTTTTATCCAGAAAATTAAGTTTCGAAATTATATTCATCCACTTCTGAACTCTTTGTTCCTAATGGGTCGTTTTCAAAGCTTGTTTGACACTAAACGCTTGAAGAGAGAGAATTTAGTTTTCATTCCAACACAACCCAATTAACTACTATTTTGTTGTCCTCTATAAATAGGTCAGATCGTGAATATCTAGAGCTTGGGTGTTAGTTTCAAATAAATTTACATTATCTGAATATTACACAAGACTGAAAATAATAAATAATAATACTAATTATTTTGATAATCTCGAAAATTTTATATGAACATTCGGATTTTGTCTATAAAAATATTATAAAGAACTGAAGTTTTAAGATAAATTCAAGACTTTATCCAAAATTATTGAAGCTAGAGCTCCTATAATAAAGAGATGTTCATATTCCCTTTTTGTTTCAAAAATATACAGAAAGCACAAATACAAATGAAAAATTATAATTTCAGGTTTCTTTTTACTTTTACCAAGCATTAAATCGAAAAAATATGAGAGCCTGTAAATCGAATAGTAAAAAACTTGTCCAAATTCGCATCATAATACTTAATTTTCACAATCAGCGAATCATTTAAAAGTATAGATGAACAACAACATTTCAAAACTTAATCCCCTGTAATTTCCAAATAAAAACGGTTACTAAATCGAAAATATAGAACGTGGGAAGGGTATTATACAAAATAAAAAATTATAGAAGTTACTAACTATCAACAAATCGATTTGCAGATCCTAGCACAAAGAGAGTCCAAATAATTGAAAAGAAACGGCGACATCTATTAACAGATGAAAAAGTGATTTGGATTTAACCGAATTTGTAGTCCACAAGAAATGATAAAGCAAGGTGTGACGATGAGGCCAATAACGGTTGAGGACATTTTTCAGAAATCAAACTCCAATTCCTGAACAATCTACAGTAAGTTCGTATCAAAACATGACGCCAAATCTTTAAGGTACTTTGAATCAACTTAAAAGGAAACATTTCCTTTAGGAATGTTCGTACGAATACTGGAAAGATTTTTGTAAGAAAAACATGGTTTTCAATTTAAAAAAGTAAACAAAAAGCAAACAATAATTGGAAGGAATCGTTTGATAAAGTGAAGAAACGATTATATAAGAAAACTTGGGGATTATCGTGGTGAAGACAAACTTTTTCTTGGATGAAACATGGTTTAACAACCACGACACTGTTCGTAAAGCCTGGACAAGAATATTGAAGGAGCCCTGGTACCAGCACTATATATAATCCAAGACAAATTCGTAAAATTCCAACTAAATATTCTACTTGGTTAAGATTTATACTTCGAATACAATTATACTAAGAAGCAATTCATAGTGGCTTTAGAAACAAAAATAATTGTCATAATACAGTAGACGAAATAATTACAGTGTTTTGAGCTAGCCTCCTTACTACGTACTGTATTTTATATACAATCGAATTATAATAGTTCAAACTGAAAAGACAGACAAAAACTAATAACATTTCACCCAAAAATTTTCGTGCCCAATGAGAATCAACCTCATAGCTAAGCGATTCAAAGTGTCCCTTACGCACTTGATTCTCATTAATGTATGGTCTCCAATTATTCCATGGTTGTAGCTGACTAATTTTAATTTTAGTTTGTTACACTATAATAAATATAATGATTACTAAGATCTTTCTATCATAATTTCAACCAATCATGGATTGTGTCGAATAGTTTCTGATTATGTCCACAACTGTACTTGATAAAACATAAAACAGACGAGGTTGAAGTTCCCAAGGGAGACCCTCATTTCTATCAAATCACTATTGTGTATTTAGTTGTACTTAGTTAACTACTGACCCTTTTCAAATACTTGTCTTGATATTGCTGTAGTTATCTTTGAGATACACATCTCATAACGTCTTAATTGAATAGGGTGTACTTGAATGCGATTCACTACAGTCAATATTTTGTATATCGGTATTAACTTATGTTTTCTACAACGTATATTTATATATCTTAATAAAAAAATAATCTATGGTCTCTAATTTGGCGAATAAAGTTAGTTTTTGAGAGATTGTCTAATTATACGAGAACAAATCTTTTTTACAGCCAAATGTTTTTGATTTTGTGTGTGACTAAAAGAAATTCATCCTGTAGAAAATTGCGACCACGATTGATTTGCAAAACCAGCTAAAGACGGTGGCCCGAGGAGGTGCTTCATCACCAAAGTCAAAACTGTTGGTTCCATATACGTCGAAAATTATTAAAAATCATCACAAGATATAATAAATCCAAAAAAATGTTGAATAGATGTTTTATTGTAGTCTGTGTATAACTTTTCTAATGTATTGTATAAACAAAATATTCTAGAAAGTTCGACCATTTTGTGTTTGTAGATATTTCGTGAATATTCCACCAAAACATTTCTACGAATCTTATAAAATAATAAATTGATAATGGAGGTGATTGTATTTGATTATTCCGATCGATAAACTAATGGAAATGTTTAGGGAATCTAGAAATGTATTCTTCATGAAAAGTGTCTTAAATTTTACATAGAAATAGATTTCCATGTCTTGAGCTACGAAAATTTCCTCAAGAAGTTTCTCAAATTGATCCAAAACACTATTAATATAGAAAAATACCTATTTAACAACAATCGTGTGGTTTCTTTCTTTTAATTTAGACAAATCTTGATATGTATTTATACTATACGTCACGATAAAGCTTATTTAATGAAATTTTCGAAAAATGGATACAGAGGGAACATTTACAAAGAGGTTGAATGAATTATGACATCAAATATTCTAAATGAAACTGTTACAAACACCTAGTATACTATCAGAATAACATACATCTATAAGAAAAACGTTCGGAGGAGTACGAAGATTATTTAAAAAATCACAACCACTCAGGATGAATTAACTCAACAAGATAATTATGTTATGATAATCTATAAACTCAATTTACATTCTAGCTTAGATTATTTCAATGGATGTAATTACTTATTGGGCTTAGGACGGCGCTGATAAAGGACATTAAAAGCTAAAAGGTTAAGTAAGAAGCTTTCATATTATTAACAGGATTATCCGGACTGCCACTGCCTTTCACTAATCTTGTTTAAGGTGTTTTCTCTGCGAAGCTAAAATTATAATAACGCTCCACTTAACAAAACTTACTTGTTTTAGTTAATTTTGTTTTTGTATCCAAGATACACATGGCGGCGAAGTAATTTCCGTTTTGTAATATAAAGTAAAACACATTTTTTCAACAAAGATCAATAATTTGCTCAATGATCATTTGCCATCTTTCTTTCAGCTTCATGATTCCGCGCTCACAATATTTCTGGCCCGTAACAGCAAAAAACTGAACGTCATTCATCGTCATTCATAAAAATTTGATCATTCAAAGCATTCTGCAGCTTCCTAGCCAAACTCCAATAGTTTTCCCCGAGATACCAAAGATGTGACAACTCTAGTCGTTTTTCTTTAATTGCTTCATGCAGTTTCATCAATTTTTGACATTAAACATCAGAAGTGATTGTTTGGTTCCTTGGAAGCAGCTCAAAAAACACAACCTCTTTGTAATCTCACCAAACTGACAGCTTGAGCTTTCTTTATTATTTTCCAGCTTTCTATATGGTTTATGCTGGTTTGCTTTCAAACTTTGTTACTGCACAGTACCCATTTTTCATCACCAGTGATGATTCTTTTCGGTTTCAAATATTGATTCTTTGGATGAATTTCTTTCAATTCGTGAGGTATCAAAATATCAAGCTTCTTAACTAGCGCAAAATATTCTAATCAATTGTCGTGTGCAATACATGTAGCGTTTTCGTAAACTCTCGAACAGTTATATGACGATCCTCTTCAATTATGACTTTGATTTGGTCATCATCGACTTCAGTAGCACGACCAGAACGTTACTCATATCTGATGGAAAAATCTCCAAAACGTAATTTTTCATTTTTTGTGGAGCTCCTTCTTTTCATTTTTGGAAAATCTCTGACCACCGAACCATTTTTCCAAAACCGCTAACTGCATCAATCAATAAACATAAATTTATTAAAAATTAATGAAATTGCAACTGCTGGATCTTCTCGTTTGCGAGTATATACAGCATCGGAATTGAAAAAACTCAAAGCTAAATAAATAACGAAGTTTGCTCGAAATATATCACATTTTAACCATCTGTGATTTGAAAACAGTAAAAACAATAGCATCTAATCACTACATCGCAATTTCTTCAAAGTTTTAATCACCATAAAACGCTCTTCTTGATGGTTCTGCCAAAAAATTCTGATAGAAAGATCGTGCTTCATGCTTTAACAACTCTTGATGGATGTGGATGATTTATACAGTCGATTGTTGTGTTCCAGTGCATAAATCCATCACTTTTTGCCCTCACGGCTTCAATGTTTCCTAGTACAACAAACGATGTTGGAGGAACTTTAATTAAACGATTAAATATTTCAAGTATCTGTCAATAACGTTCTGACTACGTTCACCATTACAAATGTCAAACTTCAAGATTTCAATGTCAGTTTTGACATATTCACATCAGTGTTGCCATATCTCAAATCCTCTTTTTCTTAATTTTTATATTTGTAAATTTTTGTATCTGGATGAAATCTATTATTTATGTTAATTTTGTTTCGCAACAGATTCATAAAACCAAAATAGATTAAGATTGTATTATGTCAAATTAAAACAAAAACTCATTTAATAGGTTTAGTAAGTATAAAAACCATCCCCAAAGGATATAAATTTCAAATTTTTTTCATGCATTCACAGCTAATTCCTCTCATTAAACCCCTGGGAAATTAAGTAGTAATTGTATTTTTTTTATTACTGAAGCTCAACACGATTCCATGGGTTTTTGCCAACTGAAATGTTTGTGAAAAACGAAAAAATTAATTGATGATTCTCTCATATTTTTAGAGATTATTTGGGAGCCGTAAAAACTTAATTCAATCCAAAAAAGGGAGAATTAGAAACAGAATCTAATAGCTCACAGTTTATATTAGATAACAAAAAATCATCAATACTTGAGCTTTGAAAAATGGCAACACGGACTGACTGACTGACAAATCGTTATAGAAAATGGTTTATACACCAGATGAAGCTGAATTGACTAAAAGTTATTACCAAAAAATAAGAATAGAAGCGAAGGTGGAAAACGCAGATATACAGGGTATTCCGGGAGAAAATTTTCTCATTTCTTTGAAGAAAACTCCGACTGACTACTATAAACTGTTGCCAAAGGTCTATGGGGACAATTCTCTATCTCGTGCGCGTGTTTTTGAGTGGTGTAATCGCTTTAGTGATGGCCGATAGAGCAAATCAAAATTCAAGACAATGTCAATCGTTTTTTTCGACATTAACGGTATCGTGATGACTGATGGGTTCCAGAGGATCAAACTGTCATTCAGATTTACTATTTGTCAGTTTTTGTAACACTGCGAGAACAAGTTTCATAAAAAACGACCCGATTTTGCACCAGGACAACGCACCTGTCCTTAAAGCACTATCTGTGAAGAACACCCGCCGTACTCACCGGATCTGGTACCGTGCGATTTTTTTCTTATTTCCGAAAATGAAATCTGCTTTGAATATGAGTCGATGGAAGCGGTAAAGCAAAAAACGGCAGAGCTCATCACTAAAGAAGACTTTTATGACAAAAAGATACTGCATAAAAACTCAGCTCATACCACGAATTTTCATCAAGTTTCAGGAAGACATTGAGCCAATTCAAAAAAAAAGATCACTTTCAATTCCGAATTTTGCCCTTATAGTCACGGGGGGAACTCGTGAGCAAACTCTTCCACAGACCACCAAAACTCCCTCGTTAGAGACTAAAGACATGTTTGAATTTCGATGTAGGAATTTTTCTTCTGAAACGTCCTGTAAATTTAGGATTTTCTGATTTCCTTTATTAAAATTTCAGTTCATAGAAAGAAAACGAAAATACTATTAAATAAATTTATAGATGTGAAAGGTACTTTCATTATCAATTTAAAATTGCAATTTTCTATCTTACAAGATTGTTTACTACTTCGTGGAAAATTTTCGAGATTTATGTCGTTTACAGAGAGCAAAGAAGGTCTCTCCCAGTTGCTTTGTGTCTTATATCCTCACTACAAGACTCCATCGTCGTCGTTGGATATAAATCATACGAAATAGAGTTAATAGTATACCACAACTTTCTTAATTTTGGTTTTTGTACGAGGAAAAAATTAAGGAAGAGAGGCGGCGAATTTATGTAGCGGTGAGTCGTCAGACATATTTATTACTCCACTTTGAGAATTCGAAAAAATAGAACGAAAGAGTTTTGAAATAATTTATTAATTTAATACCAGCGAAAACGTCTGATACATATAACTTACGAATAAAATTAAGACTGCACATCATAAAACCTCATGGAAAAAGTAGTACAACTATCGAATTAAAATTAAGTTAGGTGAGGCTAGGAGAGATTAATTAATGAGGCCATTGGCATATCAATAGAACGTATTTGTCATATACTAGCTGAAGGAATTTGCAACGGAAAGTTATTTTTGCCTGGATAATACATCAATATGTCCAAGTAGCAGTACTGCAACTAAAAAATGGGAGGTTAGCAAGTTCTGATACCGTACAAGCGATTTTCTTGATAACAAAACGAGAATCCTGACAACGTAGATGATTGTGGACAAATACCATCAAAATGGTTGAAATTCGAGTTGATGGTACTTTTGGAGAAACCAAGCATCGAGAAATACTGATAAAACCTCATAAGTCATTCTTTCAAAGCTTTCTTTCCAAAAGAATTCACAAATTATGTGGGAACCAATATCCTTAACTAATTTTTTAATGCTTTTGGTACTAGGAAAGCATTGTTTCCAATATAGATCGTGATACTAAGATGCAGAGGCGTAAATTCGATCAAATGAAGCATGAAAAATAATGGATATACTTAGAAGGAACATTAAGAACCTGAGAATAATTAGAAACCTCTACTGGAACCAATCCGCCATCCTAAAAATCGAACAAAAGTGAACACAAAGAAAGGAGTCTGTCAATGCTGCGTATCATCTTCACTCAACCTCAATCTGTACTCATAGGGGATATTCAGAGAAGCCTCATATTAGACATAAAGCTAAACAACATCAACCCGTCACAGCTAGCATATGAACTGAACATGAAAGTTTGAAAAACAAAAATTATGATTCTATATCAAGTTCCAATAGAAAATGTCAATGAGGATTGGAAAAATGGGCAAGATCCGACCATCTCTGGATATGTACCTTCTGCTATAGTCATAACTTCTCTCTTGGAATAAAAATAAGAATGCTGATATGCTACATTCTTGCTGTTCTATTTTATCGAGTTAAGTGCTGGACTTGGAACAAATATATGAGGAAAAAATTATAAGCATTCGAATAGTAGCTTCTTAGAGGAATATTCAAGATCCTCTGCAAATCATTCAATACTCCAAGCCATCTTGCAAAGACATTTGGGCAAAGAGGTCTAGGTAGAAGACTAACATCCTAGCTTAAGAACCTTAGAACCTGGTTCAATAAAACTTTACTGCTGAGAGAATGAGGATTGCCATGATGATCTCTAAAGCATGAAAGCACGCTATCCAGCAGTTTTTGGTTTTTCAAAGAACTTCAAGGGATTTGCGACACATAGTTATGTATACGTAGAAAATTTACTATTTGTGTCGGTTGATATTTCCAAATTTGGTCTTTATTGTTCTGTGCTGTACTTCGTTTTTGTATTTTTAATACTATCTAATGGCTGGATTAGAATTAAAGATAAAATGTGCCGTTTTCATCATAATGAATCTCCTTATCACCAAAAAGTAAGCTAAGTAGATTAAGGAGACGTTGCAGGATAAAAAATATATAATAATCGCATGGCGACAAATCAGGACTATAATGTGGGTGTTCCAGTATTTCCCAACCATAACGTTCACGTCGTAAGCTGAGCTGTATGCAGTCTGGAAATGTCTTGCAGCAATATCGCATTAAGGATTGGAGTATCCCGACGTTTTGATCTATTGGCAGGTCCCAACGTGTTTTCAATAAAAAAAAAAACGTATAATGATACGTTTCGCAATAGATATTGGTACATCCTTCTAACTCATGGTCCTTTTACGTTTGGTAATAGACCATTTCAACATCCAGTGAAGCCAATTCTACAACACTAACTTTTTCGCGCGTTAATTCAAAAATTACGATTTATATTTGAACCACCCTCGTATTCAGAGGAATTCTAAAGATATTTTTGTGAGGAAATCAAAGCTCTATAGCCTAACTTCAAACAAGGATTCGTTATATTATGCAATATCAACGTATTTGTATTCAGGGTGGACGGAAACTAATAGACGAGATGGGTTATAACATTTTCATTAAAAAAACATTTTTGTGTAAATAAAATGATATGTATAATAGTTTTATTATGAATAACTGATGATAGATTGAAGTGGAGTGGAGGATTTTTTGTAGAAAAAGAAAAAAACGAATACCTTCTTTATTTAATATTAACTGAATAAAGTTGAATGGCGGTTGTATTAAAATTTGACTGATGCAAAAACTTTCACGCTAGAACAAATTTAATAGCTAATGTAGAACGATATTTCAAAGTAAAATATAAGCAGCCTAGAAGTTTGTTGTCGAAAATATCGCTTCTATATTTCAGACTCAGACAATTTAATAAAAGTCAGTCAGTTTTAGTAGAGACTACGTTTATATCTTGAATTTTCTCGAGTGTTTTATATTTAATTTCTATAGCGACATTGACAATATAAAATATCCTTGTAATAGAAATCGATTTTAATCATCTGTTCAACAAATTTGGTTCAATAATAACTGGAAAGAAATATTAGTCAAAAAGCCAAATAAACAATCGATATGAATCTAGTAGACTGCTGTCATTTAAGTATTTGAAGTTTACCAAAAGATGTCAGTGCAATAGACATTTTAATTATGATTGTTTGTAGTAATAAAACAAGAACTGAAAAAGGGGTTTATAAAATTTTTAATAATAAATATCCTGATCAACACGTTTCGCAATCTACAGTAGGCAAAATTCAAAAAAATTTTCGTGAAATTGTGCATTTTAAAAATATTAAATTACTGATATCTAAATAATCTATTTTCAGAGTTTTGCACAAAAAAACACCCTTACAAAGTTCAGTTGGTTCAGGAGTTAAATGAAGATGATCCTGATAGAAGACTGAGTTGATGATGGGCATATTGGAGCGAAGAAAATCGTCAGTGAAGCGTGAAGCTTAAACTCAATATCCTAGAAAGGTGAAATTTCATACTGGTATCATTAACAATGAAATAATTGGCTCTTAGTTTATTGAGGTTCATTGATCAACTTTTTAGTGCCTACATTACAAAGATTTTTTTTGATGTTAATCATCCAAATGAGATAGATCTATCAACAAGACGAAGTTCCACCGCATTTTGCACGTACATCTAGAAATTAGGTTTTTCTCAATAGTTATATTGGAACGATCGAATGACCGGCTATATCCCCGAATTTATTCCTCTTGATTACTTTTTATACTTTGAAGTATAGACCAAACAAGATTTATTTGTTGAGTTAAAAGTTAGGATAACTGAAGAAATTAATAAAATAATCCCTGAGATCATACAAAATGTTGTAGGAGAATTCTAGAATCGGTCATCGTCAAGAAGTGAATGGTCATAATTTATTCATACTTATTTCTTCAGTGTTTATGATTGTTGCTTAGTCCCAGTTAGTCCTATGAGACTGAAGAACGTGCTGTGATTGATATTTTTCACACCCAGACATATTTTTCAAATGAAAATTGAAAATACCTCAACGTAGTATATACGAAGATCTTTGACGATACGTAACGTTCAGTGCGGCCTTGAACGTCTAAAGATAAACGTATTGTATTAATCAATTAACGTGATTTATGACTTACAAAGATAGCAGTTCTTATAGATGATTGTAGGAATTTGACTTTGAAGACCTCTACAATCAAAAGTAGGTTGAAAGATTTTTGCGTCGATATGTGACAATGGATGAAACATAGATCCATCACTTTACTATGAATCAAAAAGATCATCATCTGGGTGGACTGCAGCCGGTGAATCACGTCTAAAGCGTCTCAATGGTCAGCTGGGAAGGTTATAGCTATATTTTGGGATGCGCATGGAATATTCTTTATCGACTATCTCCATAGAGTTTTTGGATTGTTTTTGTGCAAAAATCATAGAAAAACGATCTCATATGTCGAAGAGAAAAACATTGTTTTACCAATACAATGCACCGATTCATCAGTCGATAGTATCCATGGTTAAATTGATTCAATTACACTTCGAATTACTTCCTCATCCATCGTATAGTTCAGATCTGGCCCCAAGTGACTACTGATCTCAAAAAAATTCTCGCTGGCTAGAAATTTTGCTTAAATGAAGAAGTAATTACTGATAATGAACTTTTTTTGTAGACAAAAGACAAATCCTTCTACAAGTACGCCATCGAGAATTTAGAGAAGAAAAGATTTTACTATAAATGAATAACATGCATTTCGTTAGTATACAAAAGTAGCCTGTATTTTATTCAGGACTTTTTTTGGAAAATAATTGGCTTTTGCGTGCCAAATCAAATAATTTTCTTATCTGAAAACTACTTGGATCAGCAAATGAACGTTCCCTTAGCAAATAGATGCTATGCTTCAATATACAGGGTTTTTGGCCTGTCCAAACCTTTTTCTCTTGTTCTATACAGCTTAATGTTATAAAAAAACTAATAAAAATTGGAAAACTTGTACTAGCGTTAGTACATTTATGAAAATTTGTATATATGAAAGTAGAATTATTAAAAAATTTTTGTTCCATACATCCAGTACACGAAATATGAACCTCTCATTCTTATCGTCAAATCCAGATGCTTCTTTATATTGAAACAATTATGAGCATAGTAGGATCCACAGTTATAACCTAAAATTCATCCTTCCACGGCTACTTTTCATCTCATCCTTCTTTATTTCATTTCCTCGCAGTAGGCAGAAAACATAATTCAGTTTTATTTGTCTTAGGAATAGACGCAAAGGAAAGTTATTATTGTTTCTTTAATAAAAATGAAACTCAATTGTCTTCCGACGACGGTGAACTCAAAGAAAAAGAACAGTGATTGTGTTGTTACTTTGAGTGCTGAATAGATTTAGGAAAACCCTTGGGAATGTATTTGACGAATTGTCTACACACAAAAAAAAATCCAGGAAATTAAACCTGTTTAGCATTGCTTATAACTCTAATACTTTATTTTAGAAACGTATGAAGTGCGGTCCACGACCTCATCTTGTTTACCATATAAAGAGTAGAAATCCACCACGAAAGAGCAGGAGTCACATTCTAGAAACAAGATGAAGAAAGATAATTAAGAAGAAATAGTCGATAGAACTATAATTTAAGAAATAAGAAGAAAAAAATTTGTCTCGACGTAATTTATCATCTGGTAATGTCAGTATATATATAAAATTTCGTCTCTATTGATAATGGTTTCAAAGTGGGATTCGAAACGTCGAGAATATTCAAAATTCCAACGCGTTTCAAGCCGTGAATCTAGTTCATAATCCCGATCGCGGAAACCTTTCCAAACATATATAAATCGAAACAAAATCTTTGCCGTTTACATAATGAACGTTTTCGTAGTGGAATTGAACTCAATCTTCTTCTTTTTCCTCTCATACCGTCTCCTGTATTTGTAAAATGTTTTTCTTATCTTAATAATTGTCAACAGCTTACTTTTGCAACCAATGCGTCTTGGTACTTTGTCGTTGGTGATTCTGTCAGTCCAGGGTATCTTCAGGATGCTTGCATAGAGCTACATCTCAAGTTTTTTTATTATTTGAGCCTTCAAGGTCAAAGCTTCCAGCAGTACTGACCACACATATCATTCCATGGATCCTATTTTCACGTGGAGGTTTAGTTGTCTGTTAAATAATTGTCAACAGCTTACTTTTGCGTCCAATGCGTCTTAGTACTTAGTCGATGGTGATTCTGACAGTATAGGGTATCTTTAGGATGCTACTACAGAGCCACATTTGAAGTTTTTTGATCATTTGAACCATCCTCAGTCGATTCTCTCTAATAAGATTTGAGAATCTTCTTTGATCTCAATTC
The DNA here is from genome assembly GCF_026250575.1 of Diorhabda carinulata. Taxonomy (NCBI): domain Eukaryota; kingdom Metazoa; phylum Arthropoda; class Insecta; order Coleoptera; family Chrysomelidae; genus Diorhabda; species Diorhabda carinulata. Next base: position 19,130,492 of record NC_079464.1, read on the forward strand.
CTCAACACGCACTACACGCACTACTGCAGTTTAATTGTGATAGATCGTATATTCTCCATAAGTTTATCGTGTTGGACTTTATCAAAGGCGTTCTGGAAATCAATGAAACAAACAAGTGGATTATGAAGGACGATGTGGACGCCCGTCTTTGGTTACTGATAAACTAGTTCAGACCTCTTCTACAGGAATTAGGCCGGCGCGTGCTTGATCTTCGTCCCTATAGCCCGGACCTGGTTCCTAACCACTTTCGTCTCTTATTTTCTTGGTGGTCAATACAACACAACGATAATGATGAGTAGGAAAAACATATTACACATAGTTGGAAACAAAAACTATGAAGGTATTAAAAAACTAAATATTTCTTCTATAACTGTACTTATATTATTTGAATGCATACTGCAGGAAGTTTCTACAACGATACAAACTAATTTTTAGCTGCTACCACCTTAAATTTCAAGACTTTGTGACACCAATGAGCAATAAAACTCAATCACTCAGCTAGTGGTTCTAGTAGCCGAATACGTTGAATAAATTTTTGATTTTCAAAGAAGATGAATGATAGTTCAATATACACCCAAATTATAATAATATGAATAAGTATATAAATGTTTCTGGCAACCATAAGCAACAAACATTTCAGCCTTTTACTTTAAACATTATTGTTACGCACATGTTTGTACATAAAGTGTCTATAGTCATATTTCAAACAATTATTGAACTAATTAAAACTGGTTGAACAAAGTTTGAAGTAATAAAAGTTTTTCGCGTTAGACCATACAAAAAGTACGTGACCACAATTTCGTTGTGGAAAGCGATGCTTCAACTTTATCTAAGTGGTAACTGTTCATAAACCCCTCCGGAAGAAGGGTTCTTGTTTATTTTATTGTGGTTTTCGGCATTTAATCAGAGAAATATACCGGGGCTTTCGCTATAAATTGACTTTCCTATCAGGATTTCAAAGATGTAATCTATATTATTTATCATACTGATATTTTTACTCGATTTTATACCAAATTTACGGAAAAAGTTTTTCACTAGATGCGAGGTCTGGTTATTAAATAACACGACAGCGCGTCTAGAGGGCGCTCTAAACGAGCAGTGCGTTGGGTATCTAGATACCTTGTTGTAAGAGGCCTATGGGGACAATTCTTTATCACGCGCGTGTTTTTGAATGTTGTACGCGCTTTAGTTATGGCCGAGAAAGCACTGAAGATCACCAGCGACCAGGTCGCCCTGGGACTGTTCCAACTCCGGAAACAATGATCAAAATCAACCAAATTGTGCGTGCAGAGATCGTTGAATGAAGTATGTGCGAAGATGGTACCAAAAAATCTGACTCCTGACCAAAAACTCTTCCGTCAACGAGTCTGTTCAGATTCAAAAATATCAAAAAAAGCTCACAAATATTATTACAAAAAAGATTATCCTATAAATATTTTACGTAAATCTAGTTTTTTGAATCTTGTGAGCCAAAACATCTAGGTAGGATTCGAATCAACCATTTCGTTAGTAAAGATTAAGTTAGGTTATATTTGGTTGATCAATTTGACTCCTGCCTAAATAAATCGAGTCATAACAACCAAAACAATAAGTTTACTTCAAAAATGTGTAGAGCTTTTTTATGAGCTTCATTTTTCGTTAGAAACTTTTTTCCTAAAAAGATTTTTTCGTATATATTCAGTCAAATAACTTCAGAGGAGGTTGAAGGGCAGATGAAACTTTGTCTGTAAGAATCCTACTTGAATTCTGAAAAAAATTCAAGTAGAATCGAGGTATTCATCCTTTGGGAACTACACTCGATTTTTACAGCAAGAATTTTCAATGCCAAGCATGCAAAATTATCTCTAAATGATCTTCAAACCTCCAGTCCACATCTAGAATTAATCATAAGTTCTTAGCAATTTGTTTTATTAGCAATGTCTCACTGTACAACTTCAATTAAGTCTCTGACAACCAAACAGCAAAACTTCAGTGTTACTTGCAATCATCTTCATCATGCTCAGTAGAATATTCAACAACGTTAACAAATCTCTATTCAGGTTTTCAGTTACTGTATCTGGATCTGCAGGATCAAAGTATTGTAGGACCTGAGTGTCATCAGCGTTTTATTGGAAGTAGGTCGATTATTAAACCCTCCGGCACACCAGATATTATTTTGCCAACCTCAGTTGAACTCTCCCAAAGATATTTCGTCAAACCTCAGATATTTCAGCTTTGCAAAAAGAAAATCATGATCGAATACATCGAATGCATTGGAGTAATCCAAGGAGACGGATATGACTCCTTCTCGGGAAGAAGATTATTTTCATGTAAAGAAGAGTTCATCTGGGTGTGACTGCTCATTCGAGGATTTATGAAAATACTGGTAACAAGCTAATAGGATGGAAATCTCCGCATGTAGAAATCTCGTCACCCCAAAATACGTCGTTTATCGTTGATACAAAAAATTGAAATTCGTTCTGAATTTTGTTTTACAGTAGACTCTCGTTAATCCGGCAGATATCAGATACGGTTCTACCGGATGAGTGAAAACGCCGAAGTGAAACTGGGAAATGATGGTACAAATACACAAAAAGTACAAAAGAAGTTGAGTTTTATTTTTAAATTTTAAGTGAAAAGTAAATATTACAGGCAGAGAGAGTTTAATTGTCTCTTTTTAAAAATAACGTTCTAAAAATTCTGTTATATTGAACTATTCTAGTGGAGTAAGGAAATTGTCAATTTTCTCCTCCTTCTTGGGTTGAAAGGACACTTTTAATACATTCTCTTGAAGCCTCTTAAAACAAGAATATCATTAGCGGAATCATCGTTCTCTTCTGCCCACTCTATGGAAGTAGCAAAGGCATCCATTGCAGCATCATGGCTAACTTTTCAACACATCTTTGATTATTTCGCTGTCTGTCATAAACTGACCGTTTTTTTGTTCCTCGCCGGATACCCACATCATCTGAATTTCAACTTTCGCTTTCATCAACAAATTTTTAGGCGATCGTTGTTCTTAGCTCTATCAGTTCACCATTAACATTTTTCTCAGGTTCTTTAGTAGCAAGAGAAACTTCCTCTTCTACATCTTGAGCATCATTTTTTTTCTACATTTCCTTTTTTTATTGCTGTAAGAGTGTCATATCCGGCCATAAGTTGCTCTATAAACAAACAAGGACTTTTTCGGGTAGATTTTCCCAAACGTTCGCAAGTGAAAAAACCACAACTTTCAAGTTCGTTTTTTTTAATGAATTCAGAGCACTATCTTCCTTTGACAAAACTTTGTACAGCAAAGCTTTTTGTATTGCATTTGTACTGCTTGGATGATATGCTAATTTATTGGTTGTGAAAGAAGAGTTACTTTAGGGGGCAAGAACAACACTTATATGCCCGAACATTTCAACTCGAATTCTTCTGGGTGACCAGGGCAGCTATCCAAAATAAGCAGGGCCTTCTGTGGCAATTTCATTTTCTTAAGAAATTTTTTTACTGTTGGCACGAATATTCCATAACTTTGGTTGTTATAATCAACAGGTAGAGCAACATTTTTTAATGGCGTGGGTTTTTTTGCCTTTCCAATCACCAGTAGATTCAATTTATGTGCGTCACTTGTATTCGAACATGGCATAAACGTTATTCTGTCTTTCGCCAGTTTCGGCCCAAAGAATTTGTTTCAACACGATAAACAAATGTTTTTTTAGGCAAAAGCAACCAAAATAAATCGCTCTTATCTGAATTATAGATATGGTCAGGAGTTAGGCCTAGTTCTTTGACGATCTTCATAAACTTATCTTTATATGGGTTGACCGCTGCGGCATCACAAGAGAGTTTTTCGCCCGTCATACTTAGCAGACGAATTCCAAAACGCTTTGGGAATTTTTCCAAAATATCCTTCACTGGTTTGAAAATCATCTTTCCACAATATTTTACCGTAGAATAATCTGGCCTTTTCTTTGAGAACTTGTGTATGCCTGTTCCGGTCTTGGAGGAACCAGACCTAACCTAACCTATTTTTTCGTATGTCGTGTATCGTAGCATGGCTGTCCGAGAGCGCCGGATTATTGGATTGCCGGACTACCACAGTACGGGATCAGAGAGGTTCAACTGTATTTTGTTTTAAATATAAATTTAATAGTTTAATAACTCATAATATTATGGAACCATCAACCGAGTAAATTATTTTTAAAGACAGACGAAGTATTTCCACAAACTTATAACATGAAAAAGTTTTGGAAGTTACAAGAAACGCTGCTAGACTATTTACTTTCAAATATTATTAAGATACTTCCTTTTTTGGGATCTATTGGATGATAAAATTATTAATATTGTAGCAACATTGCACCTCATAATTTCAGTCTTCATTTTCAAAAACATATCCATTTGACATCCATATTCATTTTTAGACGACGCCATCTGAAAGTTGTTCGTTCTGTATTCATTTACATACCGAAAGTTTCGTTTTGAGTGTTCCATGTAGTGAAAGTGACAGTTCCGTACTGCAAAACACTTTCGGGACGCTCTGGAGTAGCCACTTCAATGTTGACAGTTGACAGTTTAATTTCGATGATTTTGTTAAATATATAGTGTGCATTTACCTTAACACATTTCATGTAAGCACACCTTTAGTTATATTTTACAGTTTACTTGTGATCTTACGTTTGTAGTTGTGTTATTGGGCGATAGGTGGCGCATGCTTTCAATGTATTAATAATTTTAACTGTCGTTCAGGAATGTTGTTAGGTTAGAGTAGTCTAGAAAAAATTGAGATTTGACAATGTGATTGTAATCTTGTCAGTTGTGCAATTACATAATTTCGGAAACGAAATTTGTTTAATTGTGCCTTAAATACTTCAAATGACTTTGCATAACCTTAAATTTTTAATTTTTTGAAATTATTCGTTTTATCCGAAGTTTTGTCTAAATTAATGAATAGCATTGAATGATGATGAAAAAGAAAACATCAGCAATGAAGAGTTACTCGCCACCTGATGTTTATAATTCTCTATTATTTATTTTCTTTCCTCAGTGTAATTGAAAAAGTTTTGTCGACTAAAAAATGTTGTGTACGCCGCGCCGCGGTTGAAATACCACTTTGTTGGACTCGTCCGTTGCTCGGCTCGCTTCGCTCGCTTTGCTCGTCTCTCTACAAAGTAGTACTTTCAGTTCTTAACATAGGAATAACTATTGTAGACCTCTTAATCTCAAATTTTATAACATCTATGACGTTAAATTGTAGCTCTACCTCTTTTTAGCTTCTATATTGTTCATATAACTTTCTCTGTTTGTATGAGATGCTCGTTTTTATCGTTTTCTAATTGTAGATATTCCAGTTGCTTCTCTTCTTCTACAATCTACTAGTATTGTATACTATTCTCTCCACATCTCTTCTCCTTTTTTGACCTTATAATATTTCCATTTTTCCATTATATTTCATTCGGTTTCAAGTGAAGTTATAATAGACAGTTTATATTTCATAACTATGTTCAAATATAAGCTTCATTACCTTCATATTTCATTAATCACATCCTAAACAAATCTGAAACAGCTAGGCACTGAATTTCCGTCATCACAACTATCTCATTTATCTTTCAAAATGCCGTACACCTTCAAACATTCAACGGAATAGAGTGATAATATTCTAATTTACATAGACAAAGTTAAACCCTCAAGTTTTTAAACGATATCGCTGGTAGTATCGTCGAGATTCGCAATTAGTTATTTGCATAAACTTCCTTTTAAAAGTTGCTACATTCACACTAAACTTTGTTTTTACGAAATTTTCAGAACTCGTAGAAAATCGCCAGTTTACAAAAAAAATCCGTAGCTTCCATACTTTTTTACTGATTTCTCAATTAGTCTTATCGATATAATGAGTGATCTATGTCGTTATTGAATAATTTTTTTGGCGAAAACAAAATATCAAACGAAAAGAAATCTTGAATAATGAAAAATGATTAACAGTAAAAAATTTAGGTCCCAGCTTTAATCCCATTCTTCAGTTAACGCTGTTTTGGAGCTAATACAGCATCTCCACTCCAAACTTTTCTCTTAAGCTGTTATATAAACTCGATAGGATCTAAGTCTGGGCTACGTGCTGGTCAATCCATAGCGGCAATCTCGACATCTTGTAAATACTGCCATATGTGGACAGGCATTGTTCTGCATTAGGATGAAGTAGAGATTGACTCGATGTCAAAAATGTTTTTCTATTTTTCAGTTTTTGTTTTTATTGAATTTCCCTCCAGGAATCTCCTCCGAAGAGCATCGTGAATCTTTCTTCAGGTCTTCTTTGAACTTAACCTCTTCTATCGCACTGAAATTTATAATTTTAAAAATATTGTAGGAAATATTTTATTACTCGAGGACTTTCGACGTTGCAAACACAAATATCATGACAATAGAGTTCTACGAGGTTATTTGGTGCCCAGGGTGACCGGTTGCCTCGTGGGAATTCGTTATGGGGATTTTCAAGATCGCAGATTCCTTGCGTTGGTATTCTATAGAATATTTCATCAATTCTGCCAACTCTATTGAAAGCGCCAAATTTGAAAAGTTTATAAAAACGCAGGCAGGTCATAGTCGTCACGATATTCGTATTCGGCGACCTTGAAAACCCCCCGAGTAGTTATTATTAACCATTCGATGCATTGTTAACTTGTATAAATGCAATTTTCATTTTCTGTTCATAATTTTCATTCATAAAGTTTTCTGAGGCTCTCTCAGAAGACACAAAATTATGGTGTGCGGAGGCACGTAGAAGATCTAATGGAGAAAGGAGTTCGAAGATAAAAAATTTATAAAATTGGGGGAAAATTAATACCATGCTATGGGTTTAAAGGGCCTGTATATATCTCGGATTTATGTTACTAAATTTTCTTAATTTAAGGTCTTTTTTGATTTAAAATTAGTTTTTTTATATTTTTGAAAATAGAAAACGTCGAAATGTCAAAATTTTCATCAAAAGAGATCGAAAATCAAGACGATTCAAAAAGATAAACATATCAAAAGGTCTAAGAAATAAAACATTGAAATTTATAAATATTTTCTTATCATGTTTATTATATATATATTTTTAATTGATTTCAATATAAACTTGGATCATGAGCTTTATAGTATCTTATTCAAGAAACCGTCGCGAGGTCACGTTAAATATGAGGTCATAAACGATGACCCATTTCGTATACAACAATATCTAGAATATAATGAAACATAAAATCTTTCTGTTTGTTTAACGTTTTCCGAAACAAAACTGTTTCGGAGCAATCTGAAACTAAAGTGTCAAAGTTCAAATTTACTGTTTAACTTAGAAGTAATATTTCATGTGGAATTAATTCGATTCCTTCAGAATCCGTTGTCTCGAAAGGTAATTTAAACAGTTTAACTTGAGCAAGAAATTATCTAATGTAACTATCGAATTGACCAAAATAACTTCGCGGTAATGAATTCCATTTATCGTATTGTTCTAAATTGCTACAATGCATTTAACTATCTTTTCACATAATAGATTGATACTGATATTTATCGTCAAATCACTAGCGATTAATTCTTATCATAACATCAAAAGAAAGGTCATTAATGAAGAAAAACCTTGTATTTTCACACACTTTTCAGAACTGACTAAAGCTTCGATGCATTTCTAGAGCCAAAATATTAGTACTGAACCTCTGAAGCCACAGAATTGACAGTAGCCTTGGAAAGACAACTAGTATGGACTGGACCATTGTCTATAGAGCCAAAATATTAGTACTGAACCTGTGAAGCCACAGAGTTGAGAGTAGCCTTGGAAAGACAACTAGTATGGACTGGACCATTGTCTCCAGAGCTAAAATATTAGTACTGAGCCTGTGAAGCCTCAACAAGAAGCTTTACCAGTCCTATTGAGATTTTTTTAAAACTTATTTGGTAGTCTGTACTGCAATTTCTTTTGTTGTTGTATCCCGGTCGCAGTTTCTTACAGGACCTCTCGCACGTGAATCGTCCTCTAATAATTCCCGTTCCAAGTAATCAAGGGACAGTAAAAATAAGAAGAAAGTTTATAGAATCTTTTCAAGAGTCACCTATTTGGCTCAGAAGTCACCTGAAGAACTTTCTAGAAGAACAAAAAATCTATTCAATGAACATTATATCAAGTGAGCGATTGAGAGCTTCGAGTACTACAAATCACCTGGCAAAACATTTCATCAAGACATTTCCTTAAGAGAAAAGTGCTATCAAAGGAAAAAGTCCAGGAAAGCAAGCAGATTACTTTTGGAGACTTAGAAACGACATATCAGAAGCCAAACATCCACGAAAATCATTGTTATTGTACATATTTTTTAATGACACATGGTACATTCAAAATTTGGAATAAGTTTTGTTGAGCAGTGAAATATTAAAAATATTAAAACTTGAAAATGATCGATTATTGATACAACTAATAAATTTCTTTTTCATACAATCAGAGACGTTGTTTATGAGACACTCTCTGTATAAACTAATATTTTATATATTTTTTCCAAATTATGAATATGCTATCAAAAAATACCTTTAGGTTGTATTATTTGTCAGAGAATGTGATAAATTATTTCAAACCGTCACGTATAAGTGTAGCTTTAGCATTCATCATTCATATCACTCACGGTCAGAAAGGACATTTCGAATTGCTACAGAATTGATATTGATCGAGGACCTTGGGTTTACCGAATTATGCAATATGGCAAACCCAAAATATGCGTATAAATCTTTTAATCATAATATGCACAAAAATGTTGGAAATATGCAAAAAAAGTTTGTCTTCTGTCTTAATATAGAAATTTATGAACGAAAAAACTTTTTTAGACATCAACTAATGTAATATGGGCGTTGCGTTGATGGATTCAGTGAATTCTCCTTCTAAAATATCAGCTATTTGACTAAGAAATTGGAATCCACAATGTTTTCAAACACATTCTGAAATATTTGGAAAATTATTCCCCGGATTTGCTTGTGATATTTCGAAAAGTTGCCTTAGGTTGTTCAATTAACTATACACCCTGGTTTAACGGCAAATTAAATTCCTCTATTTGTGTAATTGTTTTAGAAACAAAGCTATAATTAGTTTTAATAAAACAAAGTTGGAAATTAAATTTCTCAACCAAATATTACAACTTATAATAAGTAGAGGTAATTGGAATTAAACATTCAAACACTCAAAAAAATACGTGAAATTACGTTTCGCCCGGGATATTCACGTGCTATTCATTGTCTGATCATTGACTTTATCCTAAATTTAAACACTGATATAACAGAATTTCATGAATCGACTTCTGGTCATGACTTCTGATCAGTAATTGACCTGGAAACAAAACCAACAAGTAGTACGCCATAGGGTACGAATTGCTTTATACAATTGCTGTAAAATGATCTGAGGAACATGGGACTCGAAACTCAAAAAGGGTTTTACAATAACAGGCGCAGAAGACTATAAGATTCTCTCTACAATAAAAAAGAGGGGCCAAAAAATTTTCAATATCGAAAGCCAAGAATTTGAAGATATGCTCAGAACAGAAACATTTGCACTGGAGTAACCAGAGCCTGAATTGACAGTTGTTTTCTCGTTATATCAGTTATCTAACCTAAAAATTTTTAACGTGCGTTTTGCTTTTTGCTTTCGAGGTTTTTTTGTGATTTGTTGATATTTATATACGATATTATGGAAAAAACTAAGAGTTTCTTTATCTGGATCATTAGGGCAGTAACAAAACTTAAAAAGAAAAAGGTTCGAAGTGAGACCAATGAACAGAAGTCGAAAATCCAACGCTCTAACGTTATACGTGAAAATCACGTGATAAACGCAGACGGATGTGATTGGCTGAAAAGTAAAGGTATTGACAAGTCACCAATGGCAAACGCCGATGTCAAACGGCAACTATGCATTTCAATGTCCTTAATTTTGTCTCTGGCAACGGAAAACGTCAATTTTATGAATCGACTTCTATTCCACGAGTGTTTTTAATAAACGATGTTCATTCTAGGATTGTCCTAAAGCGTGACCAACGTTCAGAAACAATTCGAAATCGAACAAGTTGATTCATTATATAATGTTTGTAGAATAATTATTATATCATATAACAAACAAAGCAGTAGATCAAAGCTAACGATCTTTGAACGACGTGTAATCCATTTCCTTGGGATTCAAACTTAGTAAATCGTTGGACCTAAAATGAACCCTCGAACAAATCTGAGGACATCAGACGGAACTTGATTAAACGTAATAAATTTCTTGTAAATATCAAAATTCTAAATGGATGTTTCTTGATGAGACGAATACTCACTCACCTGAGGATTACATTTAAATGAATCGTTTGCACAATATATTCAGACTAGAATTTAAATGTGTTTGGTGTAATTATAACATTCAAAGGTTCTTAATATCGAGGCTTTCTTGTAACTCTAGAAATATGGAATCTTTACAAAATCTGCAGCTATTTCTCACGAAAAGCTACAAATGATGGTTTCAGTTTTAACCAATTTTAGAGAAGTTATTTTGCCCCAATTCAAGAAAAATGTAAATGATTCAGGCTCCGTTGTGGATGATCCTGAATATTTCTTCCACCACTAATTTAGCCAAATATTTTTTGAGTTCAATACTTTCAAAAAGCAACGTATTATCGTATTATCATTGTCATGCAGCAAAACGATACCATTACTCAACTTGCCACGTCTTTTGTTCTGGATTGCACGACGCAGATTGTTTAATGTCTCATAATAAGACGCTACATTGATTGTCTCATTACGATGCCGAAACTCCACTAGCAATACTCCTTTTCTATCCCAAAAAACTGTACACATGATTTTCCGGGCAGAAATTGTTTGCTTAAGCTTCACTTTTTTGGGTGATGATGAATGTCGCCATTCCATGGATTATTGTTTCTTCTTCTTCACAGATCTCACGATGAATATCGATCGGTTTTACGCCTTTAGCACTAAGAAATCGTATAACAGCCCGTACTTCACAATCGGCGGGACTCACGATTGTCGGAGGCATCTTAAACACTCAGTAAACAACGTACACAAAGAAGAATCAAACTGTAATGGCGCCAGTGCGTAGATAAGAGATATAGGTAACCAGCGAGCATGTGCGGAACGCCGACCTTATGGTTGCGGCGGCGGAATCGCAAAACGGTACTTATTTAAAAAATATGCCTCGTATATATATATATATATATATATATATATATATATATATATATTGAAAACGAAGCGTGAGATTCTTTCAAAAATGTAATACAGGAGTTTTTGTACAATACCCCAAGAATCCCGAATATACAACTATTGTTGACAAACATTTGAAAAAATATTCAATTTTGAACTAAATACAATAAACTCCATTTTCCACTATGTATCCACAGGACTAAATACACCATGCGTATGTTAATTGAACTGACAGTTGACAAATGATAACTAATATTAATGACATATGACAAAAAATTAAATCTACTTATTGACAACTGATTAATGATATGTTTTTATGAAAAATGTCAAATAAATAATGACAAATGACAACTGTTTAATGACAAACGATTTAGCATTCCCTTTTATCCAATTTCTAGCTACTTCCTTGTTCATTGGCGCTATTACAGCCGCTAACCACCATTCACAAACTATGTATTATTTAATGATTCCACTTAAAAGTTAGTTTCATTCGAATTTAGGGAGCAGATGGTTAAGAAGTCGATGTAGGGAATAGTAAATACCGACGGGAAACCGAGAGAGGTTTGAATGTCATGAATAATAGATTTCAGGTAATGGACTGAACTGTGTTCATAACAAAAAACGAAAAATTTGTTTGAGAATTATAGAAATTGGACACAGTCGCACAATTCGATTTATATGCTTGTTTAGATTATAAATTTCATAATTTAATACATACGACTAGGAAACAAAGATAGTTAACAACTAATCCTTATTCAATATATGTTGGAATTTTGGTGGTGTTTCAAGAAGTTTACTCTAATGCAAAAAAATTTTTAGAAAAGGTACTTGAAATTATTAAAGTATTAAAGACTCGTAGCATAAGATCTGTCGAGTAGAGATACTAGAGAAACATAACTAAAGACCCTACATCATCATTACACATCATTATTGATGACAAGACGTGGATTCGTGAATACTACGTCGAAACGGTTCAATAATATAGCATATAGAACTCCAAAAATGATCCGGGACCGAAAAAACCATGTCGAAATCAGTAGAAAATTGAAGTGTCGTTTTTCTTCAATTACCATGGTGTATTTCACCATAAATTTCTTTCAGAGGGTCGAATGATCAATAAGGAGTCTTTCTTGGCGGTTTTGAAACCAATACATGGAGCAATTCGTTTTTAAACGACCTGAGGTGAATGTTGTAGCAAATCGAAACCAAAGGAAATATATTTTTCTCCAATTACCGTAGTGTGGTTCACAATAAATCTATTCTAAAGACTGTGGACTCAAATAAAACAGATCAAGAGTTTTTTACAATGGCAACGTTTCGATTTTTTATTTGATCTTTATCAAGGCTAAAAATATATGGTAGAAAAGATAAACTAGGCTATTCAATCATTTTTCATGGAAAAGGTTGTTATTAACTTTTCTCTGCTACTTTTTAAAGTCCTACTAGTAGTAAGATAAAGTTCACGAAAAAGATTATAACATTACAACTTCCATTTGTGCCAAATCTACTGCTTTGGTCTTTAATACATATCGTCTAGACATTTTTATCCATTTTTAAATACGGCTCATTGTTTTTTCGCACCTTGAACACAGCTGCTGTGAATATTTCATCAATGAATCACTAGATATTCAGTTTTATAATAATTTTTTTTTGCGAAAAATGCTCTCTCAGTGAAGTTACATTCTAGAACACTCTTAAAAATAAAGCGAAATAGGATTATATTCCATAAACATTTATCAGCGTTTATTTTACTATGAAATAAGATTATTGTAAACAACTTTGTAATGAATATTGTTAGTTTACTTGTAATATTAATTGTATTCATTCCATAACATAAAAGTAATTGTAATTTTTGTGTTAATAAAATTTTTAAAAATAATTTTCGTAAAACGAAAATTATAATTGGCGCAGTTAGTAGGATAAATGCGGTCGCGATTTTTCACGTATAGACTACGTACTTCAGTACAGAAGCACTAAATCTACGTTTCAACTAGGAACAGTACTTCAGATAGCTGTAAGTGTCAAGTCTCCTTATTTTTGATCCTTTTATATATCTCCTTATCAAACAAATTTATTGAATACGTTTTGTAATTTAAACTTAAAAGAAAATGCAGATTCTGAAAAAATGGCAACTTCAAACCCAAAAACCCTAAATTGAGAACTATTTCAACTAAAATTAAAAATGGACTTATTTGATATAGTGAAATTAAACGTAGAATTACAATATACAAGATTAAATGAGTCAACATTAAATAATAATGAATGTGAAGTAAAAAAAAAGGGAATAGAATTAAACAGAGAAATAATTGAAATAAATAATGATACGACAATGGCAAATAAAAAGATATAAATAATATAATGAATACCAATTAGTTCGTTTGTGATATTAATTGTATTTATTCCATAACATAAAAATAATGTAAACCGAATGTAAACCGAAAATTATAATTCTCGGTACGTTTTTCATCTTATGATATTTATTTTTCCTGAAATTATATTGACGATATTGCAGTATCGACACGAAATGTCAGCTTGTGCCAATCATCCACTAAATCGATCTTGACAGATTGTGCAATCTTTATACGAGAATTCGGAATAATTTGATAATAATAATGTTGAAACAGAAATTGAACTTTACACTTAAAATTATTTAGTAAACACAATTTGACACATTATCTTAAATACAAGGCTGATTTTGCGATCACAAGTGAAGTAATTTAGCGTCGTAGCAACGTTTCTAGACGTGTATGTGATTCCGTGAAAAAATACAACTCTTTGTCTGTTGCTAATCAAGCTAAATACTAGTAGCCCTCACTTGACTCTTCAGTACCTAAAAATATATCCGAATCCTTCGAACAAGACTTTGCCTATCACAGAATATTGCTGGGTATATCAAATGAGCTAAAACGGTTTTTCCACGATGAGTTAGATTATATTGTAAGAGATTTGAGGCAATGACTCTGTTGAACAACGTCTAATCGCCTCAAATCATGCTCCTTTCATGATCCTATAACCAGAAAGAACTCCACAAATATCAGACTAAAGGAGATGATCTAGAGCAAGTTGATTCAAGAAATAGCAGACGTGAGTTATCATGCAGCAGCACCAACTAACCAGTCCTGCTGATCTATCAAATTTACATGGATTGTCTTCCAGGAAAAAAAACTTCTGATGGTTGTTTGTGATGTGATGATTTTGACTTTTCCAGCGATTATTTTTGACAGTTAACGCTTCTTGGATCGAGTTGATAGCACCAAGTCTCACAGAACTGATTCTGATCACACATGGTAATGAGATCTCTAGCGGCTTGCATCTGTTTGCATCGGTATTATTTCCTTCTCTTGCACGAGATCTATGGTGCGAACAGATCCTTGCTAATGTCCATTCATCCGTCATCAACTGTGGATTCTCTTGATCTCTTGCTAACATGTTTTGTACTCGCTCAATCATATCTGTGTTTTGCTTGTCGACGATCAGTAGACATTTCTGATGTCTTCTTAGTCGTTTGTTATAGAGTAGACAGATTTTTGGACCGCTTAGTTCATGGCATTCTTCTCACCAAGTTATCCAATTTTAGTTTACCTGATCCATTCACCAATTTCCTCACGTATAGAAAGCTTACAGTTAGAAACTCTGGGCAGTTTACAGAAACTAAAACAGAATCTTTACTTTTCAATGAATCCATTTTTCCAAAACTAGAATCATCATCATTATCATTTAGCAGCTTGTTTCATCCACTGTTGGACAATTGGAAGATATCCTTTTCAAATAGTCCTTCATATATTCATTTGCTTGCATCCTTAAATTTTGTTCTTTTACGAAGTTCTGTCACTACTCCCAATATGAATCTATTCACGACTCGTTGAATTGGTTTTATTCCATCTACAACTTTTTGTGTGAATCCTGGTGTTTTCGTGCCATGATGCTTTCTTAAAGACCGATCCATCCAGATTTTTATCGATGGATACACCTTAGAAAGGCTCTCTTTAAAACCATAAGCTTTATACTCCACAACAGCTTCTAATCTTCTACAAGATTCGTACACCTTTAGAATACTACTCGCACATTTGGAACTCGGCTCCCAGGCATATTTTGAAGATGCTCGACTCAATACGGAAGAGAGCAGTTCGACTTGTAGGCGATCCCGAGTTGACTAGAAACCTGGCCTATTATGTATCAACCATTAGACATGATTCAGATTAAATTGTGCACTGATGATGACTGTTTAAAGACTAGTCAACAAAATATTGACTAGACCTATCGTGACTCGAACATAAATATAGTTGATTGGATGCATAAATGGGTCACAATATACAATAAGGCAAAGAAAACCAGACCGCTGAAATGATTTAACTTGGTCAGCATTTGAACAGAACCATTTCTAGTAACCTTCAAAGAAAAATATATGATCATAATCAAGACACACAGGAGTGACACGTTACGTTGAGAAACAAGATAAAGATCAAAATATGGTGACCAAGAGAGACTGGATGCTGCATTATTTGAAAAATGGTTTACCGCGAACCTGCACAAACGAGATCTTTGAACTGGCTTCACTGATTTGATTAGTTCAGCTTAAGCTTTGCCTGGATGACCAAACCTTATCAAATTTTCATAAAAACAGTTCTTATATATTGATGATCGTCAGAAATCGGCTGTTGTGCCAAAGAACATCGTTGCGGTAAACTCGAAATCGAAATACCGTCGTGTGTCATACCGTGAGATTGAGACATAGTTGGGAATTGGCTACAATCGTATACATTCAATATTGCCTGACCATTCAACTGTTAAGAAGATTTATTGGCAATTGATAGTTTAGTTTGATAATCGGTAGTTTCAATTGGTGCGAAGAAATGTCGAAAAAATTCAATAGCGATGCTTTATGAGATCGTGATAGGCGAAGAATCATGGATCTATGTATATGAACCCCAAACTGAAGAACAATCGACTGTATGAATTAGAAATGAGCCAAATCCAACAAGCAAATGGTCGTCTGTTGTTTGGAATAACTTTACATTTCGCCATTGTTCTATTAGAGCAACATCGAACGTTCAATTCTGAATGATTATCAATATTTGTTTAAATCAATAAACCCATTAAACAATAAACCCATTTATAATCATAAACTCAAGGAGCAGCCCTCGTATAACCTTATATCATAATTTTCATCCTTGATTACATGAATTTCTATATTTCTTCAATGTGTAAGGTGTAAAATCATATTACAGATCAAGTAAACATAATTTGTGCTACAAACAAAAACTTTTGACTCAATTTTCTGAGATCATATTTGTACAAATAAATAACCTCAAGCAGAAACGCTTTGTGGTATGGAATAACACTCTGTAGTTCCAAGAAAATCAGGGATCACTAGCTAATTACCAAGTTTCCATATATTCAGTGATGATAAGTTGTATGTACACTAATTGACGAGCCGCCTCCGTTTTTCAATAATTTTTTTTCTAGTGTTCTCAGATTATAGTATATTCAATCTAATGAAATGTACTATAAATGAAATATTAATATGATATGCTAAAATATAAACTTTTTTTTCTTTCCACACACAACTTTAATTAATTTACGAAGCTTTTTTTCGGTAAACTAAGTCCGTCTCCATTTGTATTCATGAGATGTTTGGATAACAAAATGGAGCTTCTATGTTTTGCCTTCGGCTTACCAGAATATAGATTAGATGGTTGTGTATATAGTTAAATAACAATTGACAAATCTTTGATAACCAAACTACTAGAAATTGTAATATTTCTAAATAGATAAAACATGAATTATTATAATTTCAATATTCAATATAGTTGTGGTGAGATTTGTAAATAAAGAAGAAGAGTTTGACATTAATGGATAACTGACTAAGGTAATAGATAAAAAATAAGTTGAATTGTTGATTTTCAATGTGTGTCAATCGGTTTTTGTAAATAATAAATTAGCAACAAAACAACTTCAATAGTAACTATAAGTTAATATACACGGATGCAAAAATTCAGGATTGAGTAGATGACGTGAAAATAATTTAGCGAATATAATCAGATATTTCGATTGCACTATAATCAGTTTTTGCGTGTTAATGTTAACTTTGTATTGGTTTTATGTAGATTTAACTGTATATTCCATAGATTTTTATAGAAATGAGGTTATCCACGTCCGATTCAATATTGAATTAATTTTTTTTTTCACAATTTAGCAGATAGAATTCAATATAGATTAAGTGCAATTGTATGAGAAGGTTTCTATTTGGATCTAATCACGAACAGAAGCTATAATTTCGAATAGAGCTGGCCATTATAGTTACAAAACTTTCAATGAGAGAGCAATTAGTTTTACCTTTCACTAACTGAAGCACGATACAATTTATTTCACACTGTTTTCATACCCCAACCGAAAGTTCTAATTATTGTTTATTCAAGTGATAATAATGGGGTGGAAAATATAATAGAAATGTCCCGTAACGTCAATTATAATCAATATTTGAAATTATTATTAATTAAAGTTATTAATACTCCCTTTATATTCTATATTCGAACCCTTTAACGTTCCAAGTTTCAAGTGTTGTTATCAAAATTTTAACGAGCCCAAATTATTTCCCCGAACTGAAAGCATTTTGATGTTGGCTCCCACGAAACGAAAAAGTTTGTGAGCAATATAAAATCCCAAAGTTTCAAAAAATATATTAGGGAAGGTTTCATCATCTTCGGTTCGAAGTGGCAATCGAAAAACTGATGGAATGCTTGCTGATATATTAGGGAAACATAAATTTTTGAAGTCATTTTATACTGGCTAAATGGAAACAAAAAAAATATGAGGAACAAATATTGCGATTGTGAACAAGTAGCTGAAGCATTTGCAGACCGATTTGAGCAGATATTAACTAAGAACACAAATCTTAATACATTACCTAGTTTGCATGACAACACACGAGTAATTCCCAGCATTCTGCTTCTTCTTCCGTGTATTAGGCGTAGTTGCCTGTTTTATCTTCGACATCCTTGCCTTCTATCCTGCTTCAAGGTTGTCGCTCCACCTTTTTCTGGGTCGGCCGGTACTCCTTCGGATTTATCGCGCGCTATTTTGACCAGTCTATTGTTGTCCATTCAACTTATGCGCTCAGTCCATTATTTCTTCCTTGATAGAACCCATTCGTTAACGTCAGCATTATTACCATAAATTTCACCGATGCAAAAGTAGAGGAAGCCATTGACAACTGGAAAAACTATTCCAACCCAGACCCAGACCAAATTCCCACAATATTTTTAAAACGCTGTGTAAAGTCGATAACATCGACTCTGAGAGAAATTTTCAAGGAGTGTATGGAAACTGGGAGAATTCCTGCTATGTGGCGCCAGGCAACTATATTCAAGAAATAAAATGAAGATCTAGTGTCAAACTATAGACTGATTAGTTAGACTTGTCATCAGTGTAAAGTTATGGAGAAGATAATAGCAAAGGAACCAACAGCATGGGTTCATACCTGGTCGTTCCACAACAACCAATCTTCTGACATGTCTAGACCAGTGGACGACTGCTTATGATAATGCAAATACAATCGACAAAGTCCCTAATAGATTATTATTACACAAACTAGAGCATCTTGGGATAAGAGGGAATCTTTCGGCACTAATTTCATCCTTCCTCCAGCTTAGGCAGTTCCAAGTTAAATCGAATGGTACTTTGTCAATGAAGCACGAGGCTCTTAGTGGAGTACCTCAAGGGTCTATTCTTGATCCCTTTCTCTTTGTAATCTACATAAGTGATCTTGCTGTGGACATTAAAACAAATATATCATTCCTTGCTGATAATACAAAGATTTTTGCCAAGAATACTTCTGAGCGGCTTGCAACAGTAGAAGAATGGACAAACACCTGAAAAATGAACCTCAATGAAACAAAATGTAGTGTCCTACACATTTATTCAAGCAATCTTAGAAGAGCTTATACACTAAATGGTGTGGAGATTATTACAGTTAATCAGCAATGTGATTTTTGGAGGTATAGTGACCGAAAACCTGAAATTGGATGTACATATTAACCAAATAGTTAAGAAAGCCAATTCATTCATTTATATGCTACAAAAAGCTTCTAAGGAACACTCAGTTGAGATAAAGACTTCTTTACAAAACTTATATAAGACCAAAGCTTGAATTTGCGTATGGAATCCATATTTTGTGAAGGATATTGAGCAATAAGGACGAGTTCAGTTGAAGGTTACTAAAATACCTCCTCTTCCGATGAGAGACTGCTAAAAAATATTTGCCTTATCCACTCTCAGAGGAGTCGCTTTAGAGGAGACTTAATAGAAACCAATAAAATTCTTACATTTTCCATGTGAATACAAATCAGCAGTTAAGAGGACATTCAAGAAAATTATCTAAGGAAAAAAACTGCAAGCTGCCCCAGAAGAACTTTTTGACAAATCGTATAGTATATATGTGGAATGCATTAGAGGATGAGACAGTGACTGCTGCAAATACAAATATTTTCAAGAACAGATTCGATGCAGGACACTCAGCTACAAACAATCAAATTGTGCACTACTTTTAGTAGACTAAAAAGTGTGAGCAGTATTCTGAAAAACTTGACTATTGTCAAACAATAATAAAGAAAAACAACATGGAGATCTATAAATCAACACGAAGAAAATCTAAAAGCGGTAGAAAAATAAAAAAATATCTGCTCAAAGCAGGAAAAAAAGAATTAGGAAAATATGGAAATGGATCAACTAGATGTAAGATGAAAATGACGAGATTGAGATGGAAAAACTAAATAATATGAGCATTTAATAGGAAAATAAATGAAGAAGATAAGACAAATGTGAAAGGCGAAAAATATTGATAATGATAGAGGAAAGTGGATAGAAGACATTTGAGATTGATCCATCCCCTAACAAAAATCTGTAAAGCTTTGCAAGCTATATATATGGTGATTGATTAGTGTAATAAAGTTCAGTGCCTCTTTTGAGATATCAATTTCAAAATTTGAGGGATTAGAGGCATCATTAGTTTTTATATTCTTAAAATTATTTACAATCTTACGGTGCTTCCCAGAATTCTGTGCCATATCGAAGTTACATTTTTTTTCAATATAAAACCCTATATTTCATTGCATTTTGGGGCTATGATGTACTATACGAATTATCTCAAAAAGTTATAACGAATTTTCCATCAAAATCGTTACAAGTTCAACACCCTGTATAATTTAAGAGAAATTCATGAATGAAGATCTATAGTTATCAAATCAGTCAAATAGAAGTGATAATTCTGGAAAATTATTAATTTCACTGATAATAATTGAATCTGATACAGGGTGATTCGAAATACTAGTACATTATATTCTCGTTGTTTTTTCTCAAATGAATCACCCTGTACGAGATGTCACGTTGTTTAGTATTTGTTTGGCAGCCATTTATAGTGAACTTTTTTTGTGAAATTTGTGAACATGGAAAAAATTGGTCATTATGTGATTTAATACTTTTATTTTGAAAGGCATTAGCCCAACCACTATAAAAGCTGAACTGGATTCTACTTTGGGTGAGACTACTTCTTTGTTATCAACAGTAAAATATTGGGTAGTAGAATTTAAACGAGGTCGTAAGACCAAATGAGGTGACGATTCCAAAAATGTTGAAGAAAATCCACTGGATGATCGTGGGCCGAAAGTGAGTGAGCTAGCAGATAAAGTAGGCATACCAAAAAGTGCGGCACATCACATATTAACTGAAAATTTGGACATGAAAAAACGTAAAATGGGTTTGCTGACAATGATACAAAGAAGATGTTTCAATCGTGTGTTTGGCAAAGTTTTTCATGATCATGGATAAAACGTGGATCCATCATTTTACATCCGAATGAAAAGATCAATCAGAACAATGGATTGAAAACGGAGAACCGGCTTTAAAGAAGGCAAAGATCGTTCAAAGGTCATGGCGTCGGTTTTTTGGTATGCGCGAGGGATAATTTTCATTGACTATTTTGGAAAAGGAAAAACTATCAAAGACGAGTATTGTGCGAACATTTTGCAACGTTTGAGTGAAGAAATCAAGCGAAAAAAGCAACATTTGGTTAGGAAGAAAGTGTTGTTTCATCCAGACAATGCACCAGCTCACACATCACAAATTAATGATTTAAAGTTTGAATTGCACCCCGTCAACTACATTTAACACCCACGGATTATTTTCTGCTTCTAAAATTGAACAAATATAAATGAGGTTGAATGAAATTGTGAACAATTAAATAATGATAGCGATAACTCTTAAATTTTTCAAATTAATATCTCGAAGGTACTGAACTTCATCACTCACCCTACATGAAATCATAATTAATTCAATTTATAAATACTATAGTAAGTAAAAATTCAAATCGAGTTGCTTTGACGTTAGTATCGACATCTTTTGATGAAATTGTGAACCTTCTCTGTTTTTTCTAGCGCAATCTATTAGTGAAATTTAAAAGTTTGAAACAAAACTATTTTATTTTGTTTTTTGTCAATGATTTCTTGCCCACCGTTCTTGTTCGCTGGAAATACTTTTTATACTTCAATTTCATTTTCTTCTGTCACAAAAGTTTTTAATCGTTTTCGATCGTTCATTCTCTCAAATTTTGGAATTGATATCTCAAAGGATAAATGAGGCACTTAACTTTTATAACACTGATTAATCACTGCATTGCATCGCATATTGTTCCGTAAAGATCGACATGTTTCATCATTCATTTGGTATGAAAACTTTTTGTAATACATTGTATATCAAGATATGTAGAAGTATTCCTTTGATTTTGAGCAAATTTGATACATTTGGGTGTATACTTTGGAGCTCTTAGTGCGTCCAAATCCAATTTTCCGGCGGCGCCACGTGGTTTCCAAAATGTAATCCACAGGGAGACGAATCAACAACTTTTCGGTATTCGCTGAGGAAATTCTATTTTCTTGTTCGATAATCTAACAAAAGCAGACCGGCACCGTGGTAGAGATTGCTGTAAAATGTAAATTTTTTGGAATATTCCACCTTCTTGTTTTTGCTTTTAACATAAAACAAACATTTTTAAAATCGCTCCATATATGACGAATGGAGCTTTATTCTGACTTTGAATTTAAGAAAATGGATACGAGCTTATGGTGGATAAAACTCACAATTATTAAATTCAACGTGGAGATTCCGTACTATCTGAACTTTTTTAATATATTACTGAAGAGAATTGGGGTTTCAAAACTTGGTTTAACCATCTAAAGATTAAATTACATAAGTTTCTTGACGTGGCGAATGACGGCTTAAAATAAATTGTGAATTCCTTTATTACAGAATATCAATTAGATGAGTTTACTCTTGATAGTTTATATTAGTTCATAGTCATAGTCTCTACAATACAAGAATTATTTATTATTATTTATCCTTCATCCTAAATATTATTATTCAGTAATTTCGTAATATGAAGTAAAACATTTTTTTTAACAAATAAAAGTTTTTCATCAATTATATATTCTCTATTTTGCTCAATAAACTTTTGCCATCTTTTTTTCAGCTTCATGACTCCGCGCTCATAAAATTTCTGATCCTTATCAGTTAAGGGTGCGATTGAAGGTCATTGTCATTTATGAAAGTTTGATCATTCAAAGAATTCTGCAAACTTCGAAATAAATGGTGCCAGATCAGGGCTGTATAGAGGATGTGGCATCACTTCCCAGCCAAGCTCCAATAGTTTCCCACGAGTTGCCAAAGATGTGTGAGGTCTTGCATTATCATACCTTTCCGATTTGACAATTCTACCCTATCCAGTTTCAGTAATTATTAACAGTAAACAGCAGAATTGATCATTTGGTTCCTTGGAAGCAAACTCAAAAAACATAATACCATTGAAAACCCACAAAAGTGACAGAATAAACTTTTTTTGATGTTTTTTCAGCTGTCGATGTGGTTTGTGCGCAAATTTATATTAATATATAGACATGAATCTAGTTTTTTGGTTGTTGTGACCCAAAACATCTCGGTAGTAATCCAATCGACCATTTCGTTCGTGAAGATTAAGTTATGTTTGGTTGGTCAATTTGAGTACTGCCGAAATATATCCAGTCATAACAACCAAAAGATTGAGTTTACTTCAAAATTGTGTATAACTTTTTTATCAACTTCATTTTTCGTTAGAAATTTTTTTCCTAAAAACAATTTTTTCTCGGCAGTAATTGTCGATTGATGGTTAGGTTAGGTTACAAAATATTTCACTGCAGGAATTTTCAATTGATGGTGTTTGGTGCAAGGTTTTTCATTATGTAATAAGAAGAAGAGGCTCTCTCTAATAAAATTAGTAAGAATATTGACATGTAAGCCAAATGCTCAATTTATCTGTTTTTTAATCTTAAATAATTAAAAGACTAAATCGTTTCTTACCACATCAGTATTATCTGATTTTAGGAACGATAGAGTATCAAAATAATAAAGCATTCGTAGTCCTCGGGTTCATTACTTAACAGTAATAAAAACTAATGCAAAACTTTGTCTACTGTTAGAAGTTCCTTCGAATGTTTTATCAGTAACTGTTAAAAGACCGATTATTCGGTACTCAAATTTCTTTCCAAATTGTTCATAACCACACTAAAATTCACAATAGATTACACACTACACCTTGGAACCCAGAAAATTTATGGTTAATGAAAAAAAAAAACGATACAGCTATATGTATAATCTTAAATAGACAAGGATTTGTTGAGTTCAAATCTTCATCTATGTTTAACGAATTTCAACAACAAATTCTGAACTCGCCTTTACCACATCGTTCAACAGCGTGGAGGACGTACCATGAATTCTTTAAAATGGGCTCTGTTGTAGACGAGCCGCGTTCTGAACGAATATTACGGGTGGTACCTCGGATACAGTCAGGATATCTGCTTATACTGGAACGATTAAAATCCTCAAGTCTTCATTAAAGAGGAATTTAACCTGCTTGGGCTGTGCGTGTGGACAGGTATCCATGTCCTCCGTACTTTTTTCTGGAGAATGGAGGATTCATTGAGTGGCCCACACGATCATGTGACTTTACACCATGTGATTTTTTTCTATAGCGCCTTCTGAAGGACCGAGTTGTTGCACGCATCAGACCTCTGAACTGCAATTGAAGAATAAATTTATACTCTTCACAGACAGCTTCCATTTAGAATGCATTGATGAAGATGGGCATCAATTTGAACACTTACAGTAACCCTTTTTGGTATCCCTTTTGTAATTTCTTTTTATAAATTATTATGCCGACTTCGGTATAAGAGACGGAAAACTTGTAGTGACAAGTGAAATCGATTATTGTATATGATCTTATGATATTATAACTGGCAACGTGGTATTTATGTTCCAGCCACGTAAACGATGGCCACTGCAAACCTAATTTATCAGTAACGGTCTTACATTAAACATCGTGACCCTTTTCCTTTTGCTGTGTTAGCGTATCCATTTATTTATCTGCCAACTTCACATTTACAAGAAAATGACCAGGCAAGTTTCCTGAATGGAAAAAGGATATTTGTCAAAATTTCTGACATATTATTATGAAATATTGATATGTACATAAGAAAATTTTTTTCTTCGACCGTAATATGTTTATAGAAACGATTAAATCTACTCAGCGTTGCCATATATACCATTTCAATGTTATAATTGATAATACAAGATATAATACGAAGCTACGTATTTTCTTAGTATTTCTACTTTGTTTATAATCAATCATCTATGATGAGGGTCCCCATTAAGATCGTGTACCATAAATATTGATGAATACAATATACTTTGAGTTTAAGTAGCTAAAATTATGACTCTTCGCATTAATATAAAACAGAAGTTTGGTAATTAACCGAAAAAGTTATGGCGTGAGAACTCACCGTATTTACCAGATCTAACCACCAGCGACTTTTTGGTATTTCCTAACTTGAAGTTTTACTTTCAAGAGATACTTTGAGGTTATTTTGAGGAGAAAGAAGACAACTGTCATTTGAAAGAATGTGGGTCCCCATTAAGATAAGTAGTTAAATTTATGATTCTTCGTATTAATATGACAGAAATTTGGTAATTCTAGAGTAGAAAGGGATTTTATTGACCGAAAAAGTGATGGCGACTGTGTGAGAACTCACCGTATTTACCAGATCTAACCACCAGCGACTTTTTGGTATTTCCTGCTAGTTATTTTGAGAAGAAAGAAGGTAACTGTTATTTGGAAGAATATGGGTCCCCATTAAGATCGTGTACCATGAATCTCAATGAGAAAAACCTTAAATTTTATCTTCGATTGGATAAGACTATTTTTTTACTTCTCAAGTTTACCGAGTGATGCGAAGTTCAATATCTAGCTCCATTGTAGTAAAATGAGGCTAAGACGAGTTTTCCTCTGATAGTCTTCAAACGTTTCATCAGATTGGTCTCTTATAGATATACAACCCTCGTTTTTGCTTCCCTTTTTATGTCGTTTACTGTTTCAAATAAATTACCAGATTGTTACCACGAAATCCGTATCTGTGTGAAATGTACCAGCGCTAATGAAACATCGGAATATTAAATTGGTCGACTGTAGTTGTTAAAAGGCTTACGAGGAGTCCCTTAGTTGACAACAAGAACGTTAACCTTATCTAAGGGTGCTTAGACCCTCACTCACTCTATGTGTTAAGATATCAAGTTAAACATTGAGAACGTTTTAAAATTAATTACGCAGCGTTTATGTCAATTGTTATCATACAGAGTGGTCAGATATAATTTATTTCAAAAATGCGAGTCTTGATGCAAAAAATTCGCTAATGCTCAATGGTTAACAGTCCGTTACTTTTATATGGACAACTTGTTCAATCTAAAGATAGCAAAAATAAGTTTTTCAACAAAAGTAAACTCTTCTTTGAACTCGATAAAATTTATGGTTTTAAAGATATGTAGATATTTAGATCGTCGTACTTGCCAAGGGAAACGTTCGTCATAAAGAGACATTCTGAAGAAAATTATCATAAATTGTAATTATTCATTAAAAGTACTCATAGGAGGTATTAAAACACGATCAAACATTTCCAATTGAACTGTGGAATGACGTGTTATCCAATGCATTTATGCTTACGATTCGATGATTTCATTGGTAAACAGTGGAAATGATGAGTCCACGTGGTCTGACGGTTTGTTAGAATGTTCGTAAATCGTCTGAGGCATAAATCTATTAGTACAATTTTCTCATTTTAGATCTCTTTTCTATGAAAATTGGTTCAAAATGAAAGGTAAAAATTTGACGTTTCGACTTCTTTTAGTCTATCAAATTATTATATTGACACTGAAAATTTGCGTACTTATATTGATCAAAAGATCATCTAAATCATGAATAACAAAATAAAATCAAAATAGAAATCTGTTTTAACAAGAAAAAGTAATTTTTCCTTAATTTTTACCCCTCAAAAATATATAGTAGTCATCGATTAAATAATAAAATAGGAATTTCAATTAAATTTATTAGATTTTTTTTGTTATTTATTGATTTTCGGTCCTGTATATGTAAACATTTTCTAAAAATCTATTTTCCCGTGTATTTTATTCCGTATCAAGAATTTTGTAATTGAATGTATGTTTTTTTTTTGATATTCCATGGTTTGTTGATGCAGTTTCATTTTTTGATCGTATTGATGACCTTTTAGTCTATTTTCCAAATACTGAGATGTTTGTCCTACATAGACAGCGTTATAATAATAATTTTTATTTTTGGACGTTTTCTGCAAATTAAGATTATTGCTTGGTTGTTCGTAAATAATTGAGAGCACTAAATTGAAGAATTTCAGAACGTTTTATAAGTTTTCATAATTAAATATTACCAATTATATCCAAACATCACTGCATGTATTTCTATAAAGGTGTTGAGTCCAATAAATGAGGACAAAAATTGTATATTACCAACAATGTCTTGCTTTTTAAATCGGAAAGTATACCATAGATCAAAATTTCACTCACATAAGAAAAAAATTGAAATGTAAAAAAATGTTTCCGATCGATTAACTTAACTTAACTTTTCCTGGAACACCCTGCACAAATATTACTTTTTGTTATTTGACAGAATCAGATATGGTTAATACTAACTGTAGCTAACGACCAATTTTGAAGATTGAATCAATAATATTAACCTCATGGTGTAATATAACATTGTACCAATGAATTTATGTCATCAGTAGACGTCGTGCAACGCGAATTTTCACGCCCGATGTTAACAAGTATTTAACAGTCGCTAAAAGCAATTAACTGCTGTCGTTAGTCAAACTCTACGATTCTACACACTTAACTAATACTAGACCACGTGTTTGTTTTGTATCACACGCTCTCAACTTCTATTTATGTTAATTTCCAATTTAATGACTAAATTTAATTCAGACCAGAGATGTCTGGAATAGTTCATAAAAAAAAAACTTTTGATGGAGGATTTGTGCGAATATCCCAAATTGTATTCGGTTTCATCCACGAGAAATTCGCCTCAAAGTGAAATTAATAAGATATACAGGGTGAATCATGGAGAACTTTATATAAGTAGAGCCCCTCAGTGATTATATCATATGACTATTGAAAACACTATTTCTTTACCAATTTACTGAGTGATTAGTGGTATTAATCATTAATTAGCATAGAGTTTATACAGCCCTTCTGATTTTTTAAAACCATACGACTGATACTAGCTAAAGTGAAATAAATTTCAGGACAGGATTTGGAGAAATCAATTGAAGAATTTCTATTGGATATTTCACCTCGTATAATATTTTATTTCAAATGCAATAAGTGATTATCAAAACACATAACTAAAAAAAATTATACAAGGTGAAATATTCAATTCGAATTTCCTAAATTTATTTCCCAAAGTCCTGAAATTTCTAACTTTATCTATTTTATTTAATAATCAATCATCTATGATGTGGGTCCCCATTTAGATCGTGTACCGTAAATCTTAATGAATACACTAAACCTTGAGTTTGAATAGCTAAATTTATGATTCTTCGTATTGACATAAGACTGAAATTTGGTAATCCCAAAGTAGAAAGTTTTATCAGTCGGTTAGGTTACATGGTTTAAGAAAAATAAGTTGGATTTTTCGCATCGAATAATAACTGTAGATGTAACCTGGATTCACTACTACACTCCTGAAACGAAAAAATAGTCAAAATGGTGTACTGCAAAGGCGAAACTGTTACGAAACAGTTTCACCAAAAGTTCCCATTAAGATCGTGCACCATAAATCTTGATGAATACAATAAACCTTGAGTTTAAGTAGCTAAATTCATTATTCTTCGCATTAATATAAGACAGAAATTTGGTAATTCGAGAGTAGAAAGAGATTTATTGACCGAAAAAATGATGGGGACTATGTGTGCACTCAGCCTATTTACCAGATCTAACCACCGGCGACTTTTCGATATTTCCTTACCTTGAAATTTTACTTTCAAGAGATACTTTGAGGTTATTTCGAGGAGAAAGAAGGCAACTGTCATTTGAAAGAATGTGGGTCCCCATTAAGATCGTGTAGCATAAATCTTGATGAATATAATAAATCTTGAATCTTGAAAAAGAAAGTTTTATCGGTCGGTTCTATTTAGAAATCACATTTGCTTATTACATGGCTTAAGCAAAATGAGTTTGGTTTACCAGATCTGGCCTCCAGCGATTTTTTTGTATTTTGAAAGTTGATTATTTCGAAACTAGTAAACTAAAGCACTTAAATTTTATGCTTTAATTTAGTATTGGCCCGTGTTATAAATTTAGTTTCTAAAGACGCTAATTCGTGTCAAATGTCAAAAGTCAAAAGTCACTCTTCCCTTGTTATATAGATGAAAGTATACCTTAAATAAATTGCGATTACAATAAATGAAAGTTATACAAAATTCTAAGATTAATATAATTTATCAATTGAATATTTTCTACTGTTATATAGATTATGTCAGATGGTTTTCCATCGAAATATGGATAAAAGAAGATGAGAGATTTATTGGAAACGTTTCAAAGAAAAATCGAAAAATCGGCTTAGAAACTAATATACTGTAAAAATTCATGTTTCAACAGAAATTTTCTTTTGAATGATTCGATATTATTGAATTAAATGGACTGTATTAACCGGATCTTTTTTTATCAATCATTTGATTCATTTTTCAATAATCCATGAAAATAATTCATTGGAAAGTTGATCGAATAAAAAATAGCGAAGGAAATTCGATCTAATAAAGACATTGATGGTCTTATTTGCAGAAAACGAAAAAAACGAATCCAAAATTTGGAATTATACAACCAAACAATCAGAAAATATAGTGGAGCTACAACAAAACAAATACGACGATCTTAAGCACATAAACAAAGATACATGACATCAAAATAACAAATAGACAAATGGAAATCTCCAAATATCTCAGTTAAATGATAAACTAGACAAAGCTAAAACAGGAAACGCGGGAAAACTATTCAGTGCGAGAAAAACATATTTTCTATGAAAGAATGAAATTTATGAGGAAATATACAAAAGTAGTTACGAGTATGGTTCTAGAAGTACCTGGCCTGAGTAGAGATGGCGGTAGCTGCTTAAAAATTGGTCCAAATGAAGTAACAACTCTAGAAATGTTGTATAAACAACAAAAAGCGGTACTAGAACAAAAACAGCGCCGTGAAGTTGTTTCCATCAAGAGCAATATTTCGATACTGTTATTTCTGGTATCATCCTCGTATATCCATACTAACATACGATTTCGAAGCATGGGAAATGAATAAAAGACACAGGAAAGAGACACAAACTATGGAAATAATATTCCTCAGGAAAATTGAGAACAAAACTTGATTTTAACCCATCAAAAACAAAGCATTTAGACCAATATAAAATGCAAAATGTCTAGGAAGCGATAAAAAAGAATTATAAGAAGCTAAAACAATAAAAGCGAAAAAAAGAAGATTTTGAAGAGTGAAATCAACAAAGCAATGGACTCTAGGAGAGAACCACGAACATAAGACAAAATGAAATAGAAAGAATTTTGGAAGAGAGACTCGATAAAAAAAGAAACTTAACATCACGTCTCATAATAAGGATTAAGTAAGATCAACATAAATGCTAAGAAAAAGGAGAGACACTTCACTTAACGTTCATAGACCTAAGTACAGCATTCGATTGAATCCAAAGAAACAGCGTGAGGTAGATCTAAACAAACAAAGTGTTTAATCCCACTATTATTCATATATAATGAATGGAATACCAAAAAACCTAACCTTACCTAACCTAACCTAACATAACCTAATCTAGCCTAACCTAACCTTAGCAAACATAACCTGACATAACATAACTTAATCTAATCTAATGTAAACTAACCTAACCTAACCTAACTTAACCTAACCTAACCAAAAAATGTAACACTACAACGACAAACAAACATAGGATACCTCAATGGACATCGTAATCACAGCAGAACATCACAGAAAGATGGAAGCACTAACTAAAATTTTGATCCAAGAAAAAATGCAAATGAAAGATCCAAAATAATTATAATAAAAAAATAAAAATGATAAAAGTCACACTGACAGCAAAAGAAGAATAAGTCACAACTTTTGAGCACAAAACAGTAAAAACAGGTAACTTAGAAGCAGGATTACCAACATATTGGATATTTGCCAAGGATGAAACAAGATAAATTAACAAAATATGGAAAGCAAGAGCTATAAGACGAAGGAGAAGAGAAAGACCAAGATAAAAATGCAACGAACAAATATCAGATATAAACAAAGACAACAGACAATAAATCAAATGATGATACTAGCAGAACAAGAAAATATAGACGAAATGGGTAAATAGATAGTAAATACGAAAGAAAAAATGAGAAGAAGAAAAATAAAAACATCATAAAAGTTTTTAGCTTGTACAAAATTTTCCTTAATAGATGTGACAAGTTCTGTTTTAATAGGCCTCATGTACTGATTTTTTGGTAGACTTGTTTCAAAGATACAGGATAATTGGAACTGTCGTTGTAGTAATTTGAGCTAGTAACAAACGCTTACTATTTATTACTACTCAAGAATTCGTGGAAACGTATCTAGCAATATAGATTTCAACTACCAGTTTATTAAAATTATTTCTGCGTAAATTAGAAGGTTAAGAAATTCTTCACTACTTTATCTTAAATAATTATAACGATCTATCGAACTCTTAGCAATCTATATAACAAACTGTTACATCAAATTGTTGATTAAATGACAGCAAACTAATTGGTACGACTGTATTTTTATATGAACTTCGGTTATCTATATTTGAAGGAAGCTACGGGAAAGATCCGTCCCTATACATAATCCCCCGTGGGAAATGTCCCTCCCTTCATTTTACGTGACCACAATAACTACGCTTCCCTTCAATTTCTGTGGAATCTTGAGCTGAACGGC
The DNA here is from genome assembly GCF_026250575.1 of Diorhabda carinulata. Taxonomy (NCBI): domain Eukaryota; kingdom Metazoa; phylum Arthropoda; class Insecta; order Coleoptera; family Chrysomelidae; genus Diorhabda; species Diorhabda carinulata. Next base: position 19,162,031 of record NC_079464.1, read on the forward strand.
TCAGGTGGATTCGGTACGGTGCTAGACCGAATTTGTGATGGATGTTTCTCAAGCCTCTTCCGCCGTCAACCTACTTACGACCTTATTATTTTCTATGGGATTAAATTTTGAAAGTATATTCAAATACCAGGCGTTTTAGGGAAATTCCAAATACTATATTATTACGTATTTCCAAAAATCTACTCAACCATATCTATTGAATACCGAAAAAAATCAAATCGGAAAAGACTGGTCACAACAATCAATTATTTAAGAATATTTGCATACTACTATCACGTTTAAAATATATACAGAGTGTTATTGAGATGGGTCTTTCCTATAACAGAATTTCCTCAACTCACCCTTTTAAGAGATATACCCTTAACGCCGCTTGACATAATGCAATACACCATCCAATGCAATGATAAAACCGTGCAATATATTTTGATAAAACCGTGCAATATATTTTGTTAAAACCGTGCAATATATCTTGATAAAACCGTGATATATATCTGCAATATATCTTGATAGAATCGTGCAATATATTTTGATAAAACCGTGCAATATATCTTGATAAATCCATGCAAAATATCTTAATAAAACCGTGATATATATCTGCAATATACCTTGATAATACTGTGCAATATATATTGATAAAATATTGATAAAACCGTGATATATATCTGCAATATATCTTGATAAAATCGTGCAATATATCTTGATAAAACCGTGCAATATATCTTAATAATTCCATGCAATATATCTTGATAAAACCGTGCAATATATCTTGATAAAAAGCATGCGTAGATGAAATTCTGAGCTGAATGTTTAGTGCAAGATCTTGCCCTTGCAACATCATCGGTTTGGTGTCATTGCCATTGCGTGCAAGCGGCAATTCCAGGGAGAAATCTAGTAACAACCAATCAATCTATCAGTGATCCACTGACCAATCTTTCACTTCGTTACTGGTCGAGGAAAACCCCAGCATTGACTCCCTTCATCTCCAGATTTAAATGCTTGTGACTTGTGCTTATGGGGTTTTCGTGCACAGTGCTTTGTGTACGAAAATTACAAAATTTCAAGTTTCTATTTTCATTGAAATTTAAAAGAAAAATTTAAATTTTAGTCACCACTTTTTAAGGGTGATATTTTGGAAAAGGGTATGTTAACCCAAATGAGTTCCAAGATTTTTGACTTCGTTTATTGTAAAGGAAAGACAGTTTTTTCGTGATGATGTGGTAAATCGACTGTACATAAAAGATATAATAGTGGACTCAAAACACTACCTTGGGGAATACCTGCATTGATTACAGGAATGGTTGAATATTTATTTTGGTAATTAATATTAAAATACCGATCTACAAGGTAGAATTTGATAATGGAGATGTAATTTGGAGGAAGGAATTTTCTGATTTAGTAGTCCTGAATTATTTAATATAAAGTGCCACGTAATTGGTAGAATTTACTTTTTAAATTGTATATTTTTAAATACCCACTCTAGTGGTAAACCTGAAAGACTCTAAGAAATTGTTTTTGTAGTGATTTAATAAACTTTCGTTCAATAATATCATTTTTTTCTCAAATTTGAAAAAAAAATATTTTCCTATTTAGACCCAAATACTTTCCGCTAATCAATAACCAATTTTTTTTCCAAAATACATTTTATCAAGGCTACTTTTTAAGTTTTTGAAGTATTTTTTACAAAATCTGACTTTTTTTCAGTTCTAAACGTTGTAAAATATGGTATAGATCTAGTTGATTATTTTGACTTACCTGTGGATGCAAACAAGCAAATAAGGGTAACTTTAGTGAAAATCCCGTCAAACGGAATCATTTCCTCGTGTTTTTTTTTCACTTTTCCACTATTATATAGTTCATATCACTTTTTAAACCGAATCCAATATAGTCCATTGCGAAAAAACAGAATGGATCTGAAACAGAAAATTTTATACTAATTTTAATCATAATTATATTAAAATTGACGACCGTTATTTCAAAGCTATCAAATCCAAATATGTAATTTCGTAATATTCAAACAAACAACCCTTCCGCAACCACCAACGTTCATTTAATTAATTAAGTTTTGTCAAAGGTTGAAAATAAATGGTTATTATTGGGGTATTTGTCTCCCTTCGACATAACGTGTGACTGGAATCACAATATACCCCAAATTATATGAAACCTCTTACCCAAATTCTCAAATTTCCAACCTTGATTATACCTGTACATAATATCAGTTTCCGGTGGTGAATTGGACGATACTCAAAATTATTTAATAAATGAAAATTGCAATTTTCAAAATCTCGTTAAAAACAATCTCTACCGTATAACTATCAATATTAAAATTTCCCAAACTTCTAAACTCAATTTCTAATATCCTGAAAACAAGAAAAAGTCACTGTAGGCTAGATTTTGATAATACGGTGGATAGGAAAACAATTCAAACCCTTTTTTACGCAATTTTTCATTATCTTGAAGAGACAAATTCAACTAGAGCCGTTTCCGTCTTTAAAATGCTCTATTAACACTAGGTTATGTTCATTGCTTCTGGTTCTTCTTTTTTCAAGATACAAAATGAATAATTATACCAAGCGCATCCCAAAATACTCATTCCGAATCATATCTAGACGTCTTTTACATCTTTCCACGCTTTGGATTTGGTTTATCGCGTGTAGTTCACTCGACCACAAATAATAAAATTATGTTTCGTCTAATAACTGCAAATACTGCTCAGAATATTGAGATCCCGTGTACTCAATTTCAATAGAGCTTTCACATACCTTTCCTTTGGGTTTGAGCTTCATTTCATGATCATCATCTCTTGGGAATTCATCTGCCTCCTGCCTTCCTTGTCCTATTTGTTCAACAATTCAATACTTTTGGGGTTGGGTCTAATCATTATTTTCAGTAAATTCTCTCTAATACTTTTCCAGGAACTCTTGGGATCATTTTCTTGCTGGAAGGAAGACTTTCTACCAATCAGCGATGTCCAGAACGTACTACATTTTCCTCCAATATTTTTGATAACATTCTTCAAGATTTTCACCAGGTTTGCAGTCGCTCTTCTTCCAAAACCTCTCCAAACTATCACCCAACCTCCTCCGTGTTTTACAGACTACAGATTAGACCCAAAAACCTCAACCTCTGACCTCATAACATTCTTTTCCACTCTTCAGTTCTTTAGTTAACTGCAACCTTTTGATTTTATTTTGACGTCTTAAAAGAAGTTTTCTTCCTTCCACTGTAAGATTCATTGAACTGGATCCTTGACTCATCGATCCAAGCAAAAACTTTTGACTGGTATGTATACATGTTTTAATTATAATTGAAAAAATGTTTGTAAGTTATCAAATTAAACTGTCGAATCTAGGATTAACTTGATTAGTCCTTAGAAGAATACAATCTATGATAAATTTGTATAATAATTACGTAATAACCTGGTACGTATCTATTTCAATATAAAATTAACCTCATTGATCGAGCTTACGACTCATTGTTATCATAAAAACTTGACTGAAATACATTATTTGTATTAAATTGAAATGGATACAGCAAAAGCTCCAATAATGGTAATTTGATAAACATTAAAGACTCGAGTTATGTTTGGAAAATTTGTTTGAGTAATGATTGATGATCATGACTTATAAGCAAATAACTATTTTGAAATTACCACAGAAAAAACAAGACATAGACAAATCGTAGGTGTTGGAAATTTTCTGTAAATTACAGACAGCATGTTTGTCTTCGAAACCCTGTTTATAGAATGTTCCAACTTTCTTCACTTGTTATAAAAATAGCGAAAATGTTCTCACTTTGATACTAAGTACACTATTTACACTAACACTACACTAACATCCCACTAACACTCACAATTACACAGTCTGATGTTTCGTCTTCAGAGATCGAGTTTACCTTCAGTGTCTGAAGATGATAAATGCGGTTCCAATAATTCCAGTTCTTCTCAATTTGTAAAACCTTACAAACGTAAAATTGTACAAGCGAAGATAATTTCAGTAAAACTAAATACAAATTTGTTTTTTGTTCTTTGTTTCTGTTTGCTACAATACGGTGCATATTTATTAACAGTAAAATCATACTGAGAATTAACTTGTTAAGACCGTAGCTATGGAAACTTCCTGGAAAATTAAAAAATTTTTACTCACCAAGCTTTTCATATGTGAAACAATAGTCAAAATTACTAGCATCACATTCTATGAATTTATTTTCAACTGGATTTCAATTTTTTAAAGTGATTTATGACATTTGTCAAATTCTTGGTACTAATGTTTCGATATTCTTCCATCATCATTTCCACAACGGGGGAATTTGTGGATTAGGGGTGTTATTAGTTCTTGTCTGTCTTTTTTTTGGGAAAACCCTGTTTCCTAACCTCAAAGTTTCATTTCTTGGAAGACATATATTTCATCAAACTAAGGCTTTATAGCATACGTCAATGTAAAAAAAAAGAAAGAAAATGTAAACGAAAAAAACATATTTCTTTTCTTTATTAAATCAGAAACTTTCCAACAATCCACGTATACAGGTAATATCTTTCAACTGTCATTAAGAATGTCATTTTTTTAACAGTTATGGATATTAAGTAGGAAAATATCCGAACAATACACGTATACAGGTAACATCTTTCAACTGTCATTAAGAATGTCATTTTCATGACAGTTATAGATATTAAATCGGAAAATATTCGAACAATCCACGTGTACAGGTAATATCTTTCAACTGTCATTAAGAATGTCATTTTTTTAACAGTTATGGATATTAAGTAGGAAAATATCCGAACAATACACGTATACAGGTAACATCTTTCAACTGTCATTAAGAATGTCATTTTCATGACAGTTATAGATATTAAATCGGAAAATATTCGAACAATCCACGTGTACAGGTAATATCTTTCAACTGTCATTAAGAATGTCATTTTTATAACAGTTATGGATATTAAACCGGAAAACATTCGAACAATCCACGTATACAGGTAATATCTTTCAACTGTCATTAAGAATGTCATTTTATGACAGTTATAAATATGAAATAGTCAAATTTCCGAACAACACCCGTATACAGGTAATATCTTTTAACAGTCATTAAGAATGTCATTTTTATGACAGTTATAGATATTAAATCGTCTAATTTCCGAATAACCCACGTATACAGGTAATATATTTTAACTGTTACTAATCATTTCATGTTTATGACAGTTATATGAAACTTACTTAAAAATTTTCCGGTTAAACGAATACACACTATATAATAATCCCATAAAAGCCACCCACAAAAATTTTCTACCACTACACGTCACGTAAATGAACCGCGAGCTCGAAAATTGAAAAGCCTATAATTCGAATACGTAAACGGCGTCGAAGAGCAATTGGAAACTGAATCCGGGAGCGCCGTTTTGCGCCGATTTTCATACAGACTTGCGCACTTTCTTTCCCGTTTTGTAGCATTTTTTTGACTTCGAGAAAAAAGGCCCAAAATTTCTTCACTGCGTCGGTAAAATTAATCGTTTTTTAATTTGATAGTTTCGTTTAAAAATAGCTTTTAACTGGTTTCCGATTCGAGTTCTCGTTTTGGTTTTTTTCTTATCGAAAACAGTGTCTCGCTGAGTTTGGAACAAGATAAAAATTTCAGTATTCTCACGCAATTTTCTCTTTATAAACAAACCAAAATAAAGCGAAAATGAAGAATAAAAGTTATAGATACTTTGCATCGTTTATATGCGTATAGGGGCTTCTATATCAGGCTGCATCCATGAGGATTTCAAAATAAGGCACAAAATTTCGAGTTCTTTATATAAAATAATGTTAGAAAGTGAAATATTCAATTAAAAGTGAAAATAATAATATCCAAATATTTAATTGAAAATTATTTAACTACATAAGCACATTTAGCACTTATCTACTTGATGTTCACGAGGTTATCGTTGTCGGCAACGTAGTGTGTGCTGTTATAATATAGTTTTTATTTATTAGTTACTTATAAATAAAAACGTTTCTCGGAAAAATGAAAGTGGACATATTTCTTCAAAGTGAATATAGTTTTGTGGGTGAATACATTTAGAATGGGTCGAAATTCATTACAATGGTATTCACAACAACTTCTATTCATATTAGAATAAATACTGAATAAGTATTTACAAAATATGATCTATTTATGTTTTAACTGTAAAATCATATAGATTCTCCACAATCAGTTGTTATCTTTAATTAGATAAGAGAATTGATAATCTAGGTATTTTCATATACTGTTAGTACAGTGTATAATGTATACAATTAAGTTTATCTTGTGCTTATTTTTAGGTTAGTTTCTTAATTTAATACGTATTAGAAAATTATTAAAATCAATCTAATTATCACTATAAAGAAATAAATAGAAATCATTTCATATATGTTACAATCATCGTACAAACTACTTTTTAATAATAGAAAAGTTCTTTCAGTTGTTTATCATCGTCAAACCGGCGAGAAAAAATTTTCAGTATAAGAAGTTGATTTTGTTTAGCGCTTTTTCAAGATTTGTTTAAGCAAAATTGACGTTTAATTGCTCAGATGTCGTTAGTTGAACACCCCGCTACTATCCGAGGAAGAAAAAATTACTGTTTTCATTGTAATATGTCAAAAATTGCAGTATATTTTCCATCTGTTGTCGTTAAGAATGATGGGTACCCAACGTGAGTGAAACACACTCAATAAGTCGTGTAACTAAGAAAAACACTATGACAAAAATCGTTTTTATTCATCAATGTAATCTCCTCCATGAGCAATCCAATCATTCCAAAGCTTCTATAACTTCTCGATGTCGTATTTGTAAAAAGATTTTTCTTTTACTTTCAAATAGGCTTCAGCTTCGACAATTGCTTCTTCAATCGAGCTGAATTTCTTACCGGTGTTTATTTTATTGAGATCAGTAGTCACTGAGAGCCAGATCTGGACTATACGGTAGATGATGAAGCAATTAGTTCAATTTAAACATCGTTGCCATCGATTTGTGATTCAGTGAGTTGCCTTGGTAAAACAGTGGGCTTTTCCTCGACATATAAGGTCGATTTTTCTTAATTTTTGCATTCAAAAGATCCAACAACTCTATAGAGATAGCCGATGAACAATATCCATGCACATTCCATAATACTGAAGACATAAACTTCTCAGGTAACTGTTGTACCTTTAGACGTGGTTCTCCGACTGTAGTCCCTTCAGATGATGATCGTTTTGATTCCAAAGTGAAGTGACGGATCCACATGTCATATATTGTCACAAAAAATCTGATTTATTACGTGTAAACCTAGCCAAACACTGCTCTGAATCATCAACACATTATTATTGACATAATTATAAACATACTGCCTTCTGATGTCTTCAAGGTATCAGCACCTCACGCAATTTCAATTTACTGTAAGAAATAACCAATTTGTGAACTTTTTGGATGTTTTCTGTAGTAACCACCTCAATTGGACGACCAGAATATTCACCATCATCGTACAGGCCATCGCCATTAACAAATGGTTCCGGATACACTTTTGAAGCCATTGCTGAGTTTGTACAGTATTTTTTTTCAAGAAGCATTGATAAATTAATACACAAAATCGTTTTGGATCCATTGTTTTGATAATAACAAGGGTAGCGACATCTATAAGTCAATTACACGATTTATTGAGTGATTTTACAATCATAAAAAGTAGATTTGTGCATTTTTAGGTTAACGAAATCCACCATATTACTTGTTTTAGTAACCACCCCGTCTTTTGATTTATTTCACTCCAATTTTCAGTATCATATATCTATACAATGTTAAAAATAGATCTTTTTTCCTTTCCACCTTTCTTATTTAATATTTTTTTGTTATGTTACAGCAATTTCATTGATAACGGGATCTAATACTTACACAATATCCAAAGACGTAACCCCAGTTTTTCCTAAAGCTAAATTGATCCATAATAAACTGGTTAAAGACCTTCCAAATGGCGAAGAAATCGTTATATCATGTCCAGATGATACCTTTTTGAATAAAGAAACCTTAACTTGTGACTTTATCGTATTTTCGAGCGAACCTGACGTATCTTCTAGAGTATATCCAGGTAATGATTGCAGGTGAGCAAAAATTCTAAGGCTATAACAATGTTCTACAAGCAATAGATGAATTCTCCACCCTATAACTCGAGGATTCTTGTTTACAAAATCAAAAATTAGTTGACGGGCTTCAACGTTGTCCTATGTCAATTTTTGATGAGCCAAGGCTACCACGAAGGATAACGTGACAATCAAAACATCAAGTGGAAAGAAACGCAATCTTCAGACCACTTTGAAACAGTTTCCATATTTCTTTTAGTGTGTAACTTTGGAAGATAATAAGTAGGGGAACTATCATCGGGGGAATAACTGAAAGGAAATATATATGACCATTAGATGTTCCTCTTATTTGAATTACTGAAAAACAGCTTTGATCTTCAATATCCCGCTTAATATTTCATGAAAAACCGATTTGTTCAGTTTTTTATCTGCTACAATTTTTTTTATTATAAAATTGAGAGCCGCCCTCAGTGATCAGTTTGGGACCCGTCATTTGGTAACCTAGATCATGTGCACTATTTCTTGTGGGGACATATTAAAGCTAATTTCTACAGGTATAAACCAGGAACGATTGGCGCACTAGAAGACAATATTGAAGCATTTATTCGTGAAGTATCGGCCGATATGCGGCCGACATTTGCATGAAATCATCTTCAAACATTAAATTATACTATTCGTTCTATCGATTCCAATGAAGATTTCATCAATTTCTTCAAATTTTTTGAGGTTTTTTTTCAAAATCAAATCCTATATCTCTAAAAAAATCACTGATCATTACCTCTTCTGTTTTTACTCTATTTTCTCCATAGTTATTTAATCCTGTTGCGGTTTTATATATCAAATAATTTACTATGACCTTGTTTCGAATATCTACAATGTTCTGTTTTCGTAATAATGAAATTTTTGTTTCAGAAAATTCGATTTATGTGACGGAAATCGTTGCGTTGAAAAGAGTTGTCCTCCGCCATTATTATTTAATAGAATATTAGGGGTATGTGATTACCCCGAAATGGCGGATTGCTGCGAATTCGATGCAAAAAATCATAACAGAATTATAAAAAAATGTTAAGTAAATATATTTGTTTATACCTAGATACTAATTGCGAGATCCATATTTGAAAATCATTTGAAGAACGTCATGGTTACCCCACTACAGATTTTATCAATACAATTTTCATAAAATATTTATCAATAAACAATATAAATCATTATTAATTCTATATTATTCAATTATGTATAGCGGTGACTCGAGCTTGGAAGCTCAAGTTCTGGAGAAGGACTTGAAGTGAAAAAACTGAATCGAAATAACTACGAATCAAGCAATTAGGATTGAAATAATGGCTGCTACTTAAGTTTTGAGACATGTCAACAGTCATATGTCAAATCTGACATTACCAACATAAAGTTTGACATTTTTAATTATGAACGTTCTCAAAACGTGTTGTCATACGAGTGCAGTTATTTGAAATATCTACTAGAAACATTAATTTTGGTCAAAAAAAGGAATTTCTCGTGCAATGATTCGCTTGGATTGAACCAACAACATCGATGATGATTGGATTTGTTCGAGTGGGATGTCGCTTAATTTGACAATCCCTCAAAGCTCGTATTGATCGGTGGATGGAAACGCTGAGAAAATTCAACCGCAGTGATTAAAAAAAAACGTCGATGACATTATGAAAGGCGACGAATCATGATTCTACGTATATAAACAAAAACAACAATCGATTGTATGGATCTTTGAGGAATCATTCTCCACCACGACAATGCGATCTCTGATACATCAGTTCAAACGAAAACGTTTTTGAACATCAAAACATCGAATTGATGAGTCATCCACCATACAGTCCTTGTTTGGCACCCAATGATTTCTTTTTGTTCTTATTCGTTTAACGTTTTTCTACACCTGAAGAAGCAATTGAAGCATTGAAATCACATGTTTTGAAGATACTTAAATCTGAATCTTTTTCACATAATCATTTTAAAACTATGAATCACATTATTTCTTCTTCTAGTGTGAAAATATGCTTTGGATATCAAATTGGATCGTTTTTTTTTCGATGATCATTCTACTTTCCTTTTATTTTTTCACCTTGTTGATGTACTTAATCTTATTATTGTTCCTAATCGATCACCATCACTTTTCTAGCTGATGAAACCGTCTTTGTCTTTTTCAAAACCTTTTTAGCCCTTTGCAATCTACTAATTTGATTGTCAGTTAAGAATCGATATAAAAACTGCGACTTATTTCGCTCAAACGCTCAAATTATATGTTTCGTTACCTAGTACTCAAAACTCTTATAGCTTAAGAATGCATCTTCACACTGTATATTTCAAATGTGGTTTTTTATGCCGATAAAAATAAGGTGATTTAAAAATAAATATATTTCACTACTCATATGTTATTTTATTAAATGTTTATTGCATCGTGACTTCAAATGCTATTAACTGAAATATATCATTGAAAATAATAAATTACATCTAGGGTACATAAGTGCAAGTGAAATCCATAGTCGTAGATTTATCCAATTTGGGAAATTGAAGTGTAGCGATGTGCGTTTTTCGTCTAGCGGTCTCTTCTGATGCTCTTTCGAATCTTTTTAAGTTAATGAACAACCTCGCTGTTGCGTAATAAATCACTTCTATCACTGTTATTAAACTGCATCCAAGAAACAGACTGTAAACTCCGCCGAAAGAAGCTGAAATATAAAATTTAAAAAGTAGACTCTAATACACGAACCATGCCGCAATGAATTTCGCCAAACTCCTTTAAAACATAATATTCTTGAATTTATTTCTAACGAAAAGTTTTTTTTCTATAAAATTGTTAGTGTTTGGTAAAAAATATGTAGGAGACATCTTAAGTTTATAAGATAAATGACTATTAATTGTTTATTGACTGACATATTATTATTATATTATATATGAATAAAAACTTACATAACAAGTAAATTGTAGAGAATATTGTGTCTCTTAAGTACACAGTTTGTGTTTGTTCGATGAAAAAAGCATTCAGCAATATCGTATCATGATTTATATCCACATTTGAGCTACAAAATTGAAAAATTTCCATAACGTAACGAAAAGCCAATAAATCTTACAATATTTCTTCTATTTTTCTACAACAAATAAATTAAATAATTGCATATATTTCTAAAGAAAATCTATTCCACGAACTTAAACATTTAGAAGGCCAACAGCTCTAGTAGGAATTAGAAAGCTTCTTCATTGAGAATTTCTAGTATAAAGATGATTATAGTAACCCAATACACCAGAGCCAATAAGATACAGATGCTCTAGAATAAGTTCAAGATCGTCTTCATCGAAAGAATTGTAGGAATTCAAAACTCCAGAGCCCTCTGAAATATCATCACCAATAGAGGCCAGCAGCTCTAGAATAAGAATTCGAAGCGTCTTTATCGAGTTTTTCTGGTATAAAAAGCATTCTAGGAATCCAAAAGTCAGTAGCTCTAGAGTAAAAGTTGAAGATCGTCTTCGTAAAGAAAATTGTAGGAATCCAAAATTCCACAGCGCTCTGAAATATCATCACCAATAGAGGCCAGCATCTCTAGAAAGAAAGTTGAAGATCGTCTTCATAAAGAAAATTGTAGGAATCCAAAATTCCACAGCGCTCTGAAATATCATCACCAATAGAGGCCAGCATCTCTAGAATGAAAGTTGGAGATCGTCTTCATCGAGAGAAATATAGGAATCCTATACTCCAGAGTCCTCTGAAATATCACCAATAGAGGCCAGTAGCTTTAAAATGAGAATTCAAAGCATCTTTATCGAGTTTTTCTGGTATAAAAAGCATCCTAGGAATCCAAAAGTCCAGAGCCCTCTGAAATATCATCGCCAATAAAGTGCAGTAGCTCTAGAATGAAAGTTGGAGATCTCTTCTTAGAGAGAATTGGAGGAATCCAAAACTCCAGAGTCCTCTGAAAATAGAGACCAGCAGCTCTAGAATGAGAATTCAAGTGCGACTTCATCAAGAAGATCTGGTATAAAAAGCATTTTAGGCTACAATCGGGTTGGCAACTCTGAATTGCATTGATAAAATTCGTTGATTAAAAGATTGAGCATCTTATTAAATTCGAAAATCTCACACAGAACTTGTGATTTCCAGACAAAGATGGGGATATTATCGAAGTATTGGTATCCCCCAGAGATGCATCTTGTCGCCTACTCTCTTTCTCTTTCACATCATCGATCGATTCGATTACAAACTCAATTCTGGAGTGATCAGATTGAGATTAATGCAGCAAAGACTCATGCTGATATTTTTACAAAGAAAGCTGGTACTGCGGCTCATGATTTGGTCCTATCTGGACATAAAATGTCATCATAACCACAAATTCGCTGAAGCAATAGTTTCTAGTTCTTTTTAAGGTAAAAATTCGTCTATTGCTCTCACATTTAGAGATCGGCTCTCAAGTATACCCTCGACTCAATACAGAAGAAAAGCAGTTCGACTTATACGTGATCCAGAGTTGATCAGAAACTTGTGGATAGCTTAGAATATAAAAAAAACACCGCCGTCACCTAGAGCACTATTTACAGGACATACTCGACAAGCAGGCGTGGTTTATGTGCCAGCAGACGTCCAGAACCTCAGCAAAAACCAAGAAGACTTGAATCAACCATGTAATAAACGATTCCAAGATTTTAAAGCACTTTTTTTGTAGAGAAAGTGGCCGTTGAACTATTTAATAATGGTATCATACAATATACTCCCCAAATTTTGAAAATATACTTCGTTCCAAAAGAGTTGTTGCCCTCAATGTTTGTAAACATCAAAATAAAATCCAGATTATACAACAAAACTTTTTTTATGATTTGACATCAACTTCAGATTTTGTCGTTTTTAACTACATATTTTAAACATAGTTAATTTAATTTCTAAGTCGAAAGAATTATAAAAAATCATACTACGCCTGCATGTCATAAATTTGATTGAATTCAAATTTGGTTTGTGTCGAAAATACACCGTAGAAATCGTCTTCGCATTGTATAGGACAGTCGCAAATTTCAGAAGAGTCCAAGCCAGCTGAAAATAAGTTTATACAACTTTATATAGCTTGCAATGCCAATGCCAATAAAAAGTTTCTTATAAAAATTATGGTGCATTTTGTACTAATTATTTCCACGGGCGTCATTGCCCAGTAAGAGCTATTTTTAGAGTTTCAAGTTGATGAAACTTCAGTTTTTCGTTTATCGAAATATGCAGATTCGAAATGTGAATGTGAAATGTTTTTAGGTATGACGTCATTGGGAAAGCATTTTTTTAAGTAGATATCAATGCTAAATTCCTAGCTATCAGGTTTAGTGGGTGTCCAATTATTGTACAAATATTAATATCTTGAGCCGAAAAATGTTTATCCATTTCGAGATTTGTGTCAAATCGCATTTATTTTCAATTCGTCGTTGTAAAAACTCACAAACGAATGATACTTGAAATTTCAGTTTGTTTTAATTATGATTTTACAACAATTTTGAAATGAATACATCATTAAACGTATCAGAACGAATTGGACGTGAAAAAATTACTTTATTGATGATTGTTGGTTTTTGAGATACAAAGAGATAGTTCGAAAAAGCCGCCGATTCGTTCAATGATACATATCCTGACAGAATTTCTCATATTTAAAAGTCTACAATGAACTTAATGTAATTTGTACAGAAAAAAAATTAGATAGCAAAACAATAAGTAACGATATTACTGAAAAAAAAAGCATTGAATGGAGATGATTTTGTTAGTCTGTCTTCGAAAAAAGGAGGCGCTGATACCCTACCGCACTACAGGCTTCACTTGTACTCGCCTATTAGTTCACTTTCCACAGAAATGGATCAGCCGAAGTGTTTATACGAGGTTTGACTATTAATTAACTAGACTGGTTATAACTGATCATTCATTTTTTACAACTTTTCACTTCTTAGACCTGTTTATACGTTTTTCGTAATGATTTTTCTTGATTTTAGGTTTCTTTTTTAGTTTATAATAGCATATAAAAATTTAACGTTTCCATCAAATTATATGATTTGTCATTTACAATGTTTTCTTAGTCTCCACTCTTTTGATATTTTTATTTATTTTTGATCCGAACGTGAATCACCTTCAACATCTTCTCGGTCATCTTGAAAACATTTAAACCACTCCAAAATACGTGTACTTGACAAACATTCAATGTAAAACACTTATTTCAATAAATTTCAGTAGAAGTTGCATAAGAAATTTCAAAACAGGCTTTATTTTTTATGTCAATCATTTTCACGGCAAAACAAAAAAACAGCTGCTATAAAAACAAAGACAACGGCTATACTGATTTGTCTATAGACACGGTAGACATCGCAATCTAAAGAGTAGGCTTTGGGCTAAATCAACTGACAGTCACTAACTTTTGGCGCATGCGTATTTTAGTTATAGCAGCGTTAATCTCGTTACTTAATCTGCCTGTTACAAAAAAATTAGAGACATAAATATAAGAAGTATACAACGCCAATATGAAAAGAAGAACATTTTTTCGTTCCATAAATACGAGAATAGTCCCAGAAGTATCTGGCCCAACAAAGAAAACACGAAAATTTTGGGGAAAATCATATTTCTTTTCCTTTTAGTTCCATACACTTTTTTTCATCGTAATGTCAATAAGTTCAATCTAGTCCAGCTTTTGTATTGGTTGGGCTAAGGTATGACCAATTTTTTCCATATTCACATTTTTACTGAAAATGTTCACTTAAGATGGCTGCCAAAGAACATGGCGTCTTCAAACTTGAAGCATACACTGTATGGATTGTGTACTTTCCAATACAGTGGTTTTTTTAAGCAACTACTGCCATCTCTAGTTCGGTCCAGGTACTTCTGGAACCATCTTCGTAAAAACTGTCTTACCTTTACGAACCTCCAATATACAGTCAATCTGTGATACGCTACATTGAGCTGGTCCTATGAACATAACATAAATTATTCATAATATTTATTGATCAACTCAAAAATGAATTGGAATGAAAAAATTAAGCATGAATCCATTCAAAAAATTCAATGAAATCTCTGAGTCGGTTCTAAAACGTCCTCTATCTACATTTCACAACTCGTAATTAAGGTTAAAATCAAACTAGATTTATAGTGACCCGATTTCTTATATTGGTTGATAAGTTTTTCTAATACCTTTTCAACTTTTTTTTCATTCACTACTCACAAAATTTCAATTTTTCTTCCTTAATTATTCATTTGGGAAAATTTGTATTTTCTATTTTTTTAGGGAACAGAATGAGTAGGTAGAGCACATCTGTACAAAAAGGAGCTTATGTTTTAACACACAATAAAATCTGAATTTATATTTTCGAAATATAATTATGGAGAAACCTGTTGAACTGCGGAAAGCTTTTTTATGGGAGGAGACAATTGCGTTTCTCGTTGTCGTTAATCAGGTATACTAACCTATGAAATTGAAATAATATGGTACGCAATTACACTTTCTGAAATAGTAAGATGCTTCACATTCGGCTAAACAATTAGAAGATGTATACGTTGGAAAATTTTTCAATAATCTCTCTTCTGGAATCGCACAGTTTCTTTCAGTAAAGGGTAAAGCAGCTACCGCTTCACTGGAAGTCATCTTCGAGGCATATATTTGAAGATAAGTAACTGTTCCAGCTGTCACCATTCTTGTAATTGATTGCAGTACTGGATATTCCATTGGATCGTGAATAAAAACCTAAAAATCAAATAAAATATTATACAGCCGATGATAAATTAACAACAGATTGGTTTTACTCAATGACATCGTCTTTGGAAATTCTTCAGAATTACCTTGAATCCCTGGAAATTGAATGAAGAATACTGTTCAGAATAGGGTGTTGTATTCAATATTGCTAAAATTCCAGTATTCATACCATTGTATAATGTATATAACTCAGAATTAGGCCTAAAATAAATTCAAAACAAATCTTGAGACTGTTATTTGGTGAAGATCTTCATCGAATTAAAGGCTAAAGTAACTGATATTTCAGTTTTGAGGCATGAATTACTGATAGAGAATAGAAAACAACTCTAACACTGATCCATCAAGGACACCAATTATGTTAAAGATACGACCTGCGGTTCGCATCCGGCCCACGGGCCATAATCAATACGGCTCGCGATCGCAATGTGGCATAGAAAAAAGAATTAAGTTTTTAGAGCTTTTAGACTTCACTCTATTCCTCTAGGAAAGTTTTAAAATGCGCGAGCCTAGACAAATTATTATTTTTGTTGAAACCCATCAAATCTTCCGCACACTTCGAGTCCAGCCACCTCCTTCAGTCAGCCAATTCAAGCTCTTGTTCCTGCGCCATCTCTGGGCTCATTAGTTGTACTAAACGTTCATAGAAACAACAGTTTCCTTTCTGCTTTTGTCGGTTATAAGCAAAGCAACTTTATTGAAATGTTTCAAAAATTTACCGTCGAAAGTTTGTTAAATATGAGGCATCCTTTCGTTTTTAGTTATGGGGAGAATGAGGCTTTAGAAATGAAACAAAAAATATGTGATAAACGACAGTTTTTTTATTAAATTTCGAAAAAATACAAAATAAACATATAGTACGCCTTTTTTATATCTTTTTTTCTCGGCAGAAATACCAGATAAGGACGTTGATTCGTGGTCCAACACATAACAGCAACGTTGATAGTGCTTTGGGTGGTGGGATGTGATAAATCAGTGTTCGTCTTGATCTAGCGGTGCCTGAGTAGTACGTATCAGTTTCTAACCTCAAATCTCGTTGTTCAGATGAACAGATCTCAGCTTGAAGATTTTCCAGCTTTGATATTCGTTGTTCGTCTGATTCTAAGGCTCGTAATGCGTGCTTGAAGTATAGATCAGCCAATTTCTTGTCGCTTTAGAAGCATAATTGTACGAAAACGACGTTTGACTTAATTATACGTCATTCAGCAATCCGAATGTCCAATCCAATTGAACCCACTATCGCCATTTGACATTCGACAATTTTTATATATTTTCTTTAATTTCCAAACTTTTTTAAAGACTGGCAACGTTGTTTAAACGTGACCTATATCTAGTTTACTTCTTCTTTTATCATCAATCTTATTGATTGACTTTTTGGAGGTTATTAATTCTATGGTTTTTTTATGTGTATATACATATATCTGTGATCATGATATTTTTGGAGAACGATCATTTGAAAGATAAATTATCTTTATTGGAACGAAGAATTCAGATAATAATTGATGGGTAATTACGAGTAATTTTTGAAATCAATTTATGGAAAATACTAGAAAGTATACCCATTATTTTTATTGCTATTTAGTTAACAACAAATGTTATTTATGAAAGATTAACAAGATGGTGTCCCTCATACTGCATAACAGCAAATGTTCACGTTTACCTGTCGATTGTACTACTAGAAGGACTGATATTTTATTGACAGCTTGACAAGTTGATGGGTGATTCACAGAACTACATCAATAAATTTTGGTTGCTTGACCAAGATTTGACACTTAATACTTATGCACACCCATCGAGAACAAGTACAACTTAACACGTGCAAAAATGAGGTTAACGAGTTGTTGTTCGTGGGCATCCACCATATTATGAAAATGTTATTCTGTGAATGGCTAGACGCCATAACCTCTGGGGGGTCTTAACGTCTATAAACGTATTAGTTGTGCTAATGAACCAAGAGAGTGCGCTACATAGATTACTTAAGTTGATAGCTACGAAAAAGTAAGCAGATTTTTCTCACTCGGAAAACAAGATCCCGGAATTCAAGTAGAGGTTGTTTTGAAATGTAATCGAAACTGCTGCAGACTGGTCTCAGCAAAAACCCACAGCCCATTCTTGGTGTAGCTACCCCAATGATGAGAAGACAGTTTCTACTAAGATGGATAGACAAGCACACATAGATTAACCTTCCACATTTTTAACCATCAAGCGTTTCGTTTAGATGGATCAGTCGAAGGAAAACATTGTACAAATAAATAATTTTATTGATGAAGCGACGTTTTATTTCCCTATATAAAAAAACATGTTGGAAAATAATAATTTCCATGAAGTAAACTTACATGTAATTGAAAGAGCAACAGAAACCATTCACGGCTAAGCTTTCTTGGAATAAATCAGGACAGTCGAATTGTTTGCCGTTCCAAGAACAAAATTTCAACATTTCCGAACAATTTTGTGTTAGTTTTTGCATAACGTATTCCACGTTGTAATGGTGGGTGTCTAACACGTTTTGAAGAATGTCAATTTGAGTTTTATTATAATCGACAGCTGAGGGATCAGTAAAACTTAATAATTGTTTGAAAGAGTCACGGATTACAGGTAAATCAGGTTCGTCGATATTTCTGAAAAATTTACAGTAAATATAGACAAAATAATGAAATTTATTCATTTATTTAATGATTCATAACATTGAATGTATGTAATAAAAATTTTTGGATAAAAAATTGTAGTGCAATTTAATTCCTTAATTCGAAAATCCAAAAATTTTGTAGGTAGTTTAAACATTTTAGTAAGGCCGCCATATTGCGTGACGTCATAGGTATAAAATAAACATTGATCATATGATACAAAGTAAATACGACAGTTATTTTTTATTATTAAACTTTGATTAATCTGAAAAAAGATATATAAATTGTATTTTGTGCCAGTATGTGAAAATACCACAAGTAAAACACCTGATAAAGTTTGTTTATGATGCCTAGAAATTCGATTATTCTACAACAAAAATGGTTGGAAAGTGATGGTCATTTTGACAATCCTGTGAGTAATTATTATTGTTGACAAGGATCATTTTAATGTAAGTAAGATTAAAATTCAGCGTATATCAATATTTTATAATTCATTTGATTATTCTTTCAATTTTTAACGTGATTATGTAATAAAGCAAGAACTTAATCTATAAAAGGTTTATTCACTTCATACTCAAATATAGAAAAATATTTTATTTCTACGTAACTTATAAATAAAAACTGTATTATAACAGCACACGCTACGTTATCTGCAACGATAACCTCGTGATCCTGGTCTGAACAATTGCGATTTTCAGTTAAATAATCCACTTTTTGACATTATTTCATATCAAGAAGTGTTATAAAATAAATAATTTTTAAAAAATACTCGTAAAAATACAATTTCGCGTATCATTCGAACAAATCTACGTCGAAGCAGCTCTCCAACCCGTATCATACACTTTTCTACTCAATATTGCTCAAAACTGTCCAATAGAGTAGACCTAGTGATAAAAGTATTTGAGAGAATTGGAAAGGAAGAAAGTGATGATTTACTCATCCGACCTTAACCCGATTGAGTTGCAGTGTGAAAAAATGAACAGGAAACTTAGAAAGCAGTGTCCTACTGTCTCATAAATAAAAACTGTATTATAACAGCACACGCTACGTTGCTTGCAACGATAACTTCGTGATCTTGGTCTAGTCAATTGCTGAATGTTTTGATTAAATCTATGACGTCACAACTGAAAACTAATGAGTATCGTTCTCGTATATAGTTGAAAATTTGAAATTTTTGCGATTTTCAATTGAATATTTTACTTTTTGACATTATTTCATATCAAGAAGTGTCATAAGATTAATAATTTTCAAAAAATTTCTAGTGTCCTAGTTTCATATAAATGAAAAATGTATTATAACAGCACACGCTACGTTTCCTGCAACGAATACAAGGAGTTTATAAGAAATTTAAGAATACTGCGGGTGATATATTGGCAAAATAAGGCAAAAAATAGGAAAAAATGAAGAGACAGAATGAGGAAACCACAAAGACATGGTTTTTAGATAATTTATAAAACTTATCGATTATTAAGCTATGTACTTTCAATTTAAATTTGACAATACGTACAAACTTTCCAAGAAAATATTCAATTTGTCTTTCAGTATTCCATTAACATTACAAATAGTCACTGCTGGAAATTGAATAGTAGTAGTTGGAGCATACATAGTTTTAATAGTAGTTCTCGTAGGATTCGTTATATAACGTTCCCAGAAAAGAAAAGTCATGTATATTGCACTAAACAACCCGCTGATCAAAACTATCGTCCAAAATATTCTGGAAAATTAAAGTTTTAACATCAGTCAAACATAAAATGACCACTAAAACAAGTAATTTAGTATAAACTAGTTATGAATGATCGCTTCGTCAATTAAATTTAATAAACTAAAATAGAAATTAATCGTCTATGATATCGATTCATAAAAACATTAGATTTTCTCGAAAATATTAGGATTTTATAAACAATCCAGATCATTTGTTAGTCTAGAGTCTTATAGAAAAACTATACTCACTTCTCTGTTGCCCCAACTTTTCTAATATACTTAAAACCATGTATACTTGTATTCTCAACAAAATCTTCAAAAGTTTCACTCATTACTGAAAAGAAACTTTTATGTTTCCTCGACGGTTTCGTTTTCAGCTTCATTTTCTGTATCAGTTTCAAAAATTTGTAATCGAATTGCTACAAAACTTCACTATTTTCTTTTGTAGGACAATTGAAAAGATTTACAATCGTATGCCTAAACTAATAATACGAGGTAATTATTTTTGTTCTTAAATATTCCATCATTAAAAACAGATGAATCGTTGGGAGCTTCTTGGCGGTAATTTCATCTACACAATTAGTAAAGTTGGATTTGTAAAAATTCTAAATTACACGCCTACGAAAAACGTGAAGGCACATCAATCAGGCCCTCCTAAATACCGAAATGGAAAGTAAAAATAAACCTCGGAGCGATATCAAGTTTTCATAAAAATTTTGGATCATTTACATTCTTTGACCCGGTAAATACTAAAAATGTTTCAAAAGCAATTTACCCAAGGATAAAAAGTGATCAGAACAGATTTCAGTAAATTTTTTTATTCTATACATACAATATAAATCGACTACATGATTGATAAAAAGTTTTAAAAGGACTCGACAAAAAATTAATTAATTTTAAAATCTTCACCCTCTAAGCCAAGATCTCGTCTTCAAAGATCGAAGTTCTTTAGATCGCCTTCGATCTTTGAAGATGTTAGTTTGGTTAACGAGACGTTTGTCAAACTGTGTAATTATAATTGTAGTAAACTGATTTAAAAATCCTTTCTACAGAAATCTGAAACAATTTCCACTTTTTTTCAAAAAAATATACTCTGGTAAACTTGGAAATATATTTAAACTTGGCAACATTGCATGTAGTTAATCGATTTTGAAAAATTCGTTTGGTTTATCGTTTAAAATTGATAGTTAGGCTCTAGTGACGTAGTATATTTGATAATGAATGATTTGATGAATATTTTTTTATTGAAATATAGGGTTTACCAAAAGTAATGGAATTTTAATTTTTTTTCTTAATTAAAGAACGTTATTTTTATCTTATTTTGACGATAATATTTAGAAAAATTCGAATAAATAACGAAAATATCTGAGAGTTTGACATAAATTTGAAAATATCTGAAGGAAATTTGGAATATAAGGAAAATTAGAAAAATAGGGAAATAAGATTGGAAAAAACTCGACAATACTAGTGTTTGTAAAAAAAATCCAATATCGAGAATTAATTGAAAAATTGGAAAATAAAAGTAAAAGAAATAATAAAAAATATGGTAAATTAAAAAAAAATTACAAGAAAGAATATAATTATGAAAATTTGGAAAATGTGAAGATTCGAGAAATTTCTGAAAAGATAAGGAAATTTTTGAAAAAATTATGAAAAAAATAAGAAAACTAGTGAAAACGCAAAATGGAAAACGAATTAAAGAATCCAATATAAACAGTCAATTAGACATACGTTTTCCCAATAAATCCATATAAAAAAGAAATCGATATCTTAAATGGCTTCGAAAATGTAAAATTATTTATACAAGTGTGTCAAATTTTTCCCAAATATCAGGATTTTTGTACAAAATTATTAAAAATACACCTGTATAGTAAAAATATTCGAAAAACATGGAATATTATGTATTTTTTTCGAAAAATCGAAAAATTATGTTAATTTCCGGATCAAATCTATACAACAAATCACAATTAAATATTTTATAACCTTCATAGATTGGGATTGTTTTAAAAAGACGATAAGCTTCAAATTTTCCTTACGAATCTTGCAAATGAAACCAAAACCCGATATGTTTAACACGTCGACTGCCATATGCATCAAAAATTATTTTAAACGCACCAGTCGAGTACAATACGACATCTCATATTGTAAATAAGATAATGCCAATCGATTAGTACAAAATTTTCTAATTTATACGTTTCTAAATAATTAGAGTTCAATAAATCGAGAAGTCACAACAATCACCGAGGTTCACAGCCACAGAAATCGAATCCAACATTTTAACACGTCAACTGACATGTACATCCTACATTATACATTCATCTTCGGTTTAAATACGCCCCCCTGTATAAAAAAGAGATGCTTCCATATTATTTAATCGCAAAATAGTATTTTCATACACCCAAAAGTCAATTCCAATATTTTAATAAGTTGACTGCCGTGTATATGTTATTTTAGTCATTCTCTTTGGGTAAACTACCCCCTGAATGGTTTTTGAATTTTTAATCAGTCTATTCACAAGTTTTTTTAATTTTCACGTTATTGCAAACCGACTTGGATTAGGAAAAAATGTTAGCGAGAAGAACAACTCCATTTTTTCCATGGAAATAGCCTACTCGAGAATTTTTTTAGTTTTCTATGGTCAGTCATCTAGCAAATACAAGAAGGTGCATGTGGATATTAATCTCGAACATCTGTAGGTTGTAGTACTCGAAAAAGACGTGTCTTGTCACAGGCTTGAACCTCTCCAAAGAAAGAAGTCTTAGTCTTAAAGTGAGTTACAAGTTTTTACGAAGCTACCTTGTTTAAAACGGCCACATGACCATGCCAAGACGTAATGCTTCCCACCTCAACACCTAGTTAGTGAATTTGAGGTTATGGTGTCCAGTCAAGACCAAATTCTGAACTGTATTAAATTCAATCAAAAACGAGTTTGTTGGGGCGGTTGATTTGAACGACAAACCGTACGATCTTAATTTATTTAGAAGGTTAGCAAGCCAAACCCTGTCAAAATCCTTCGATATGTCAAGTGCGATTGCTCTTGATTCCTCTATGATCAGTGTTTACAAAAGCTTTATTCATGGTCGCTGATAATGTTAGCAAAATTTGCAGGTTAGCGACTTTCGTCATGGCCTTAGCAAAGGTATTCTCGAACCTTGAACCATATATTTTGTATTCCTGTCTATTACAAAAATCAATTTGTATTTGAAAAATAATTTAAAAAGTACTCACTTCATAATAATATGTGTTGAACACCTCTTTGTAATTAGCATTTCGAGAATATCAACCCTTTTGCTAGTAGCGTTTAAAATTATTTTATTTAATGTTTAGATTCAAATGGAATCTAATAGATTGTTGACAGTTAACTATCATTGTTGAATTGCTATTAAAAAAACACACACACACGACAGGAAATTTCTCATTAATAATTCACTTTAATTAATATTCATTCTGACGCTTTTTTTGTTTTCATACTTTACCGGAAACGTTAATAGATAAAAAAAGTCGATATGAATGAAAAAATACAATTTTTTTTCAATTAAATTCATTGTATATACAATGTGTGTTTATGAAATTTTGAAAAAAAAAGAGAAGTTATAATGAAAATATATAGAGCCGGATCTGTACGTATAAGCGTTCGGAAAACCGAAATAATTACAGCTGGAGTTCCGAAAACGGGAGCTTCAAATTTTTACCAGATACTCCTAGCAGGATTTTGGTGTTTCGCAAGAAAAGGAGATGAAAAAAAATGTTTCCTAGCCTAACTTAACCACGTGTACGATTCGAATTGATATAAATGGACCGCATTATATTGGACTACTCGTACAATCTTTTTAATCGCGGTTTATGTAATCGCCGGACCTCTGGAATTCCCCGTGCCGTTGTCGTTTGTCGTTGACGTTTGCCGTTATCTTTGACGTTTGCCGTTGTCATTGACGCTTGCTTGCCGTTACAAAAACATTGAAATGCATAGAAAAATCCCAATCACGTCCATTTGTGTTTGTCACGTGCTTTTGACGTATGACGTTGGAGCGTGTTATTGGGGTTATTTCTGTTTGTTTGGTGGTCTTTTGCCTCATGCAAATATCTCGGTTTTAGGGTAGTTTATTCCTATTTTTCACACCCCCAAATGAAATTAAACATAAATCATTCAATTATATGCTAGAACCAACTCATATTTCGAGAATTCAGGCTTTTGTGAGATAATAATCCGAATCTTCATTTTATTATCCTAGTTATGACGTCAGAGTAACCTACAATTTAATGGAGTATAATCAAATCCCACTGATTGTTATTTCATTGCAAATGACGGTTTAATACACATTTTAACATTCAAATCCACTGTAAATCTTGTAATTTATTCCAAGATATTCAAATGATAATAAAAAAATTTTTCTTTAATTTTTTTTTTATTTTTTGCGTCAATATTTCTACTTCCATTTTAATGTTTAGTTTATTTATCAAAAATTTGTTGTATAAACGTTATTGTTGACACTAAGAGCACTCTTCGACTATTTTAAGTCATTATTAGTTTGATTTTTCACCACCAGTTAGCTTCCTAATTCAATTCGTCAACACTTAATTGCAAATATCTCGGTTTCTATTGCAAACACGTCAAAAGTGTTTAAAATCTATTTTATGGAGAATTGTAATCCCTACAACTTTTATTTGAAACATTTTTTCATATCTTTTCATATTTTTTAAATATTTCCAAAAAAAGTAATTTTTAGGCTAGTATTTTTTTATTTTTCACGCCCCCAAATGGAATTAAACATTTTTTAACCATAAAACATTCAATTGTATGCTAAAACCAACTCTTCAAAAAAAAAATCAGACGTTTATGAGATAGTAATCTGAATCTTCATTTTATTATATTATTTATGACGTCAGACTAACCTATAATTTAATGGAGTATAACCAAATCCATTCAACGACATTCAACTGCAAACGACAATTTAATAACATTATAATCCACTGTAAAACCGCATTTTTTTCAAGGTAATCAAATAAAAGAAAAAAATATTTTTACTATATAATTTTTTAAAAAATTACAACGAACGAAATATAATTCACACTAATTCATCCAAACCGGGACGTTGTTGATATGGATATTTCTTCTGAGTAAAGCTCCTTTGCTTATAATCAGTTTTTCTGAACCTCGGTTGGAATTTATTTTGTCTCTTTTCCGTAATCATAGCAGGGGGTTGTATTTCAGCACATAATTGCACGTCGATACCCTAAATAAAAAAACGAAAATAACACAACAACACTTGCTTTTCGAATTCGTCTTACCATATCAGAAATGTGACCTTGTTTCATAAGAAGCTGTTCGATTCTATTGAACTCTAAAGAGAGTTCTGGATTCTCGAGACCGGCGACGGCTTCTTTTATTTTGTCCAAAACGTCTCTGTTGAAAGTGTGCTTGTGATTACCCGGAGTGTCGTCGCTGAGAATAGATTTCATTAACGAAATCGCATTTTCAACTCTACCAACTGCGGCTAAGCAAGCAGCCTTTAAAATTAAAAAAAAATTAAACTTGAATTTTTGAAAGAGTCCTAATTTTTCGTCCTCTGAGCCTTCTATAGATTGCTTGGATCGTATCCGGCTCGAAGGACCAATTAATTGTGAGTGGTAGTTAAACAGAATGTAAAAAAGTCTTTTGGAAACTCAATGTTACCTTTTAAGGAAAAATTTTATGGAGGATAAAGTTTAATTTTATTAAAAATGATTGTCTAGATTCAATTCAATTTTTGGATTTAATTTGGTCAGGTTAGGTTAGGTTTGACCAAAAACCAAACCACATTTAGATGGAAAATATGCTTTTCCTTGTTCAATTTCATCGAAAATAATGTTTTAAGGACTAATTTAGTCAAAAAGTGGCTTTGCTGAAATAAGTAACCAAAATGTGGCCTTTTGAGTTTAATTTAGTCAAAATGTGGCCTTTAATAGTTGAATTTGGTCAAAAAAATTTATACAAGTGCAATTTGGTGAAAATTTGTTCATTAAAGTACAATTTGCCAAAAAGTTAGTTCCAAAATACACTCTTCCGTGTTCAATTTAATCAAAAAAAGTGACGTTTTCGAGTGTAATTTATTCGAAAATAAATCTCTCAGATAAATTCGATCAAAAAGCTACTTTTCAAGTTGAATTAGGTCAAAATGTCCTCTATGAGTAAATTTGACCAAAAAATAGCTTACTGAGTTTGCTTTGGCAAAATTATATCTTGCAAAGTTCAATTTCATCAAAAAATTATTTTTCTGCATTTATTGGATGGAAAATGATACTTTCCAAGTTAATTTGATTTAAAATAACGTTTTTCCAATAAAATTTCGTCAGAAATTGACCTAAATAAGTTTAATATTGTCAAAAACTTACTTTGAGTTTAATTGGGATGAAAATGGTTTATGTCAACTGAATTTCAACAAAAAAATAGCTTTTATGATTCAATCAAAAATCAACCTTAATCATCTCAATTTGGTCATAAATTCATATTTTGGATTTGACTTGGTCAAAAACTGCATTTTTGGGTTCAATTTAATCAAGAATTTAATTTAATTAAAAATTGAATAAAGCTACTATGAATTTAACTAGAACAAAACTGAAAAATCGTAATTTAATTTAGTTGAAAAATGTCTTCTCTAAGTTTAATTGGGTTAAAAAAAATTTTTTCCAGGTTCAATTTGGTTAAAAAATGATTCATTTCAGTACAATTGGTAAAAAATAGTTTTTGCTTGTTCATTATTTACCTTCAAATTCCTGACAGTTGTATAATTTTGATTTTTGGCGCTAGTGAGAATCTCCAAGGCAATACCAGGATTTCCTTGATTATAAGCAAGCGCTGCACAAAATGTCGTTGCCCTTCGCATCGGAAAATGACCAACATCTTTCAACTCTTGCCAAAGTTTTAACGCATAATCTAAACTTTCCTTTGAATTCTGAAAAGTTACACCAAAGTTTCACTATGTATTTTTCCGATTTTTCAATTTCCCACAGCCAAAAAACGAAAATACCATCAAATGATAAAATTACCAAACCCTGATAAGAAAACAGTCAAAAATTTTGATAAAAACATTCAATATAACGAGAAATTAATATAAATTTGTTATTAAAGTACTCACCATCTTATAACATGCCGCAAGAGCTAAAACCACAACATTTCTTGGATACCTCATACCTTCTAATTGTTTTTCTTTTATAAATTCTACGCAATCTAATAATTGTTGATATTGTTTGTTTTCGAATAACAGATCCAACAGAATTTGGTAGGTTATCATTTGATCAAAAAATCCTGAAAGTTCATCTGATTTGAAGCACTGAAATACATAAAGTAAATCACATTTTACAATCCCAATATTTACGTTTTTCATTACTTACTTCCAGAGCTAAATCAGGTTTATTTTGATGATGGAAGAGACGCATTACAACAGGACCGAAAATAAAGCTTCCAAAACGTAATTCCTTATTTTGTTTGTTAAACCTGCAATAAATGTATTTTATTTTTCATTTTTTATTATTATAATTATAGCCCGACTAACTTTTTAATCATTCGTATCACTAGTTCAAGATCTTTCTCGTCGCTCGTGAGGTGTATCATGTTTTTTAGATCTTCGGTAAATACCATTTGTTTACCTTCTTTTACGTCGATTTCGGACATTTTTTGTTTAAATTTATCGCCTACGTTTTCCATTTGTTTTCGAGTAATTTCACATTGTTGTAGGAACGTGTCTATTCCTAATGTAGTTTTTGAATAAATGTGTCTCACATCTACACCAGGAATAATGATTTATAATTCGTTTTTAGGTTACATAAGTTTTACTTACTTTCTATATTAAATGCTATTCGTAAATAGTTATTTACAACAGGAGTCTTAAAAAATGCACTTTTTGAAACTGCACTAATTATTTTTCCAGTCAACATTTCACTTTATTAATATAATTCAATTTTTTTATATCCTTGCTGTTTAAAACCTTGTTCTAACCTCAACTCGTGCTTAACTTGACAAGTTTAGTATACTTCTTCTTTTATTTAAATATCATCGCATATATTTTACCCGATACAAAAAATTGTTTTATAATTTTATACAATCAAATAGAAATATTCGAAATAAACACACTATTATCTAAGAAAAACTTTATTGATTCAATAAAAACAATGTAGAAATAGTGATAGTATTTAAATAGTTTTCATTATCTGGCTGATGTGCTTATTATAATTAATTACATTATTCCACTATTTTCTCTTCTTTTTCATTGATCCCATTAGGCAATCTAAGAAAACTGCTGATATACGTCAAAATGGCGCCGTGTGTTAAGCATTGATTTTCTCGTATGTAATTATGTTAGCTTTTCTTGGTTTAACCAGTCATGAGAGTTGTTTTATATTGTTTTATTATTTCATAGTGTTTAAAGGGCTCCATAGATACATTTTGCATATATTTCAGTGAAACTAATACCGCTGGAACCGATTATTTTTTCAATTTTTTTTTTAATTAGTCTGCCAGTAAGTTAACCAATTTCAGATATATATATATATATATATATATATATATATATATATATATATATATATATATATATATATATATATATATCGCTTGATTACACTGAGCACAATACTGTCTAGGGAAAAAAACTATCAAAGCCACTTTCCGGAAGAAAATTTCGTACTTCTTTTCGTAGCAGCTCTTTAAGAAGCAATTTTGCGTTAAAAATGGAAATGATAAGGTCTAAAATCGATCAAATAAATTCACAAACCACAAAAACTTGTGACAAAAGCATTTGTTTACCCCACGACGACATGGGCATCAGCTGATTTCAACAATTCGTTAGATTACTCAATACACAATTAGGTAATCTAAGAAAACAGCTGATCTACGACCAAATGACAGCCGTAAGGTAAACAATCGACTTTCTTGTATGTACCCGTGTTAGTTTTTTTTTTATTTTCTCCTGTAGTTTGTTTGTTATGTATTATATTTTTTTTATGATGTTGATGAAACTTTATATATACTTTTTAGATCTGTTTCAATAAAATTAATAAGCAGAAAATCAATATTTTTGCAGTGTTTTAGTCTTTGAGTCCTTTTTAAGGTTCTAAAGTGATAATTCAGCGGCAAATGAAAGGTATAAGAACAAACTTAGATTGAAGGAACTTAAGTCATAATCCTGCTCATTTTCCATCGGTTTCCAAAATACTTTTTTTCAGACTATATTTACCACTTATCTACATTAAGCACAATACTGCGTAGTCGAAGAAAAAACAACTATGCGACGTTTTCAGGAGGAAATGCGGCTCTTTAAGTAGCAACTCTTCAAGAAGCCATTTTGCAATAAAACTGGGAATGAAAAGTTCTAGAATCCAATACCTAACTTGATAAACCACACAGAAGCTTAACGTCAAAAACATTTATTTGCCCCACGGCGGCCATTTTCTAGCTCAGTTTGACGTTAAATTGCGCTATTTCTGAACCCATAGATAAATACAGATGCTATTAAATTTGAATATTAAATGGGTTGGTAGCATTTTATATCTAAATAATACACTGATAAAAAAATATTTTTATTTATTATAACATTTTTTGTTTCTTCTGAATGTTATTATGTTTAATTTTTTCGATTTCAATACCTAAGACAACTAAACAAATATTCCATAAATAATAAAAAATTATAAAAAAAAATACTTGAATTCCCGTCATAAGATTGAAAACAGGATACAACCAAGTTCCAAGAAAAAACCGAGATGCAACATACCTAAAAAAAATATCAAATTTTAACGGTTCTACGACATAATTTACGTCATCTAATGAGGTAAAAACAAGAAATTTTGATCTTCTGAAATAATTTTATTTAAATATTTACCAAATATGATACAGAAAAAATAGGGCACTATATCCTTTGATAGCCGATAGCAGATTTTGTTGGGGATGGTCTACGACGAAGGATTCTATAAAAACAACCAAGCAAGTAACAGTGTGTAAAGAGTGATTTAGCCACGTGGGAAAATATAGTTCGCAACTTTTCGGATATACATACTCCTTTTCAATATTATACAACCCCCAAAACATTCCAGGAACAAAAAATCCCGACGGAAAAATGATACTCGTGTATAAATAACTTTTCCATTTTAATATTGTTGCTAGTTGTTTCTGTTTTGATTGTAATCGTAGTAAGACATCATACCATATAGCTAAACCGAAATAAACAATTTGAATAAACTGAAACAAAAAACTACCGATGAAAATAATTTCACCCTCTTTTAAATCGTATTAAATTTTTCCCCTCTCATTCTACAATAAGACTTTTCGAAAACTATAATCGGGTTAACCCAATCATGATCTAAATAATAGGAAACTAACCCTAATCACGGTCATTGTGTTTCGGAAACTGATCGAGATAACCAGGTCATATGTTATGATATTTTTCCCCTTTCCCTTATATGCCTCCCTCTTATCTTCATTACTTTCTCTATGGTCAAGATCCGCAATCATCTGATAAGTGATCTACCTTAATCCAGGTTGTAGTTTCCGAAAAGTGCTAATGACTTTCTATTGATAAATGGTGCTCTTATATGCAACCAAATATACATCAAATGTTTTGGTTGTATTCGTGAAAATAATTCCATTTCTTTTTAATTGCATTAAACTACTTTTCTATCTGATTCTATAATAAAACTTTTCGGAAACAATGATTGGGTTAACCCGGAAACTAACCCTAATAGCGGTCATCGTTATTCGGAAATTGATCGGGTCGTAGTAATATATTATGATCCTTTCACTTATATGCCACTCTCGCTATCTTTAATATTTTCTCTATGGTCAAGATCCGCAATCATCAGATACGTGATCTACTTTAACCCGGGTTGTAGTTTCCGAAAAGTCCTAATTGATAAATGATGCTCTTCTATGCAACCAAATATACATCAAATGTTTTGATTATAATCGTATAATTACATTATTTCATAAAGCCAAACAGAAATAAATAATTTGGATAAAATTTTAAATATTCAATAATAAAGATAATTGCCTATATTTTTACATGTGTATTAATTTGTTTTTCTGCCTCATTCTTTAGTTACTTTCTCTGAATAAACTATTATGCAACCATATATACACTCTAAATGACAAGAAGCCCGCGAAAATACCTTCACAATAATGCTAAAGATTCGTGAAAACGGTGGAAAATCTGTGCAAAAATAAAAATTATGTGTAATAAAAATTGAGTGATAGAACATAGTGTAATTATATTTCCGAAGAAGATAATTCAATGAAGCGTATAAAAAGAAGAGTGAGTATAAAAATCTAAATAATTAATACAATTCTTTTAGAATATAGTTAGGTTAATAAGCGAAACCAAAAAAAAACACTTATTATAATCTATATACTAATTACTAATTGGGTGTCTACTATTTAAATGAAGGTAAAAACTAACTGTGACATTGAATTTTTTTGATAAGGTCAGTTTTACATAAAGCATTAGCCGACTTTTAGAATACATTGAAATGACTATCAAGCTTTCAATATTACGACAATTTCGAGTACCAAAATATTAAAAATTGGTCTATTTAATAAGTTTTTGAGTAAAAATTTTGTTGTCTTTATTAATTATGACAGACGTTTTTACAGACAGCTAATCTTAGTACGGTCCACATATAATTTGACTAAATTGTTTTGTTTATTAATATAATTACGTAAAAATGCATTTTAAAGCAATAATGAGTATAATTATATTAATAAAAAAGTATAATTGATATAATTATTTTTATTTTGAATTCGTTCGAGCCAGAATATAATTAGATTGACGTATTTTGGTTAAGTTATGGTATGTTGTTAATTTTCCGAGTTTGCTGTTACAACATGAAAATTTTTCGACAAATAATTGTTCCACGGATAAATAGATGAAATGTAAAACCAGTACCATGTATAACCAACACCATCATTATTCATTCCTACTTACAAAGTTCCAACTTGTAAAATAAAAAAAACGATATTTCAACATAATTAAAACTTCTCTATCTTTTACATCCTTAGTGTCCATATTCTCATGGCAATATAATAATACGAAAAAGTGATGGGAAAAAGTTAATAGGTGGAACCATAGATGCATTTTTTTACTCTGCAATACAAAGTTTATAGTTGGAAAGTCGAAATGTATACTTTCAAAAATATGTAATTCAGTTGAATAAAAAAGCCTCACAGAAAATCGTAATCGTATCAATGGCATTGCGTGTGCGCAAGTAAAGCCATAGATAAACGTTATTATCATGAGGTTCGTAATCAAATAGAAACATACCATTCGATTTTGTGTTTTTAGTATTTTAGAAAGTATAAAATGATTAATCTTTTGGAGAAATCAAGTATAAGTTATATTTTTCAATTATTCTAGACTTTGAAGGATGCGTTTTCAAAGTTTTATAATATAGTAAACATTGCCTGACGTATCCCTGTAGGAAAGTTCACTATAACGAGAAGTATGGAGTATAAAAGAAGCTTATACACCTGGAGGCTAGAAAAAAGGATGTATATTAGCATTAGGATAAATTTTGAGGGAAGTGCTAAATATTAATCACGCTTTGAACAACTTTTCACACTTTGGTACAAAGCAAGCTGTTGAAATTTGAAATAATAAACTATGATATTGAATTTTTCAACTCTGCAATTCATCTAAAATTTCTACATTCAAACCCGTACCAATTCTGGAAGGGTTTTGAGCAATTATTTATCGTCTATATCTGGAACATTTCAACATTTCCTTCATAAGAGATACCCTATAACTTCTACATCCAAATTCAGGTTACATTAATAAAAATGTTAATAGTACTTTTTTATGTCGCTAGAAGCTGAAGGACTGGAACGAATTTGGCCGCTTATTATTATTTTGAATTTCAATTGAACTGAATATAGTTACAAATGTTCATTTGTATTTTGGAGTTTTGTTCTTAATTGTATAAAATGATTTAAAAAGTTCAAAATAAACGAGCGAAGTTCAAATTTAATAAACGTCTCATTGATCGTGACGTCAAATGACATGTCCTGGATTTATTGAAGTCGTAAACAGGGTGTCGGTTATATTTGGAACAAAAATCCTGATTATTTTTGTGTCCCGGAAGCGTTTTTAGATTCTGATTATTCTTCTGGTATTCATAATGACTGCATATTTTGAATCTAATTAGTACATTGGTTGAGGTTAAAGGAGTTAACACATTAAAATTATCTTTGCAGCAATACAAACATCTCATTCTTACTTTCTCGTGTTTCTGACTTTTATCGATATTATAACCTATAAATTAACTGTCATACTTGAGGTTAACAAATACTGGACGTGGCACTTTGACGTTATTTAAATCCCTCGTTCAAAACAAGCTTAATTTAACCTTAACGCCCTATATTAACGTTTAAAGTTTCGTAACCACATTTTTAAAGTAAAGATGGATGTTCCTATAAACTTTGAGGTTAAATTTTCTTTATAATTTAAATAGTAAAAAAGGATAGGAACATATATTTTTATGATTTAATTGAATTTCGAGACAGAGATTATAGTTTTCTTTTATATACTGCTATATTGCCAAATTCATTCCGATTTCTGAGTTGTTTGGAAATAGATAAATTCAGTTTTACAAACGAAACATTGAATATGGATTATTTTAAAGGTCAAAAACTTACATTTTGTTTTTAATTAGATTATACACAGAAATTAACGCAAGAATTTGTTGACCGACGTTAAAAAATTGATAATATTATTTACTTAATGTTGCAAACGTGCCTGTCATTTAATTTATGCTTCAACGACTAATTAGTACGACGATAAGAAGTCGTTAAGGTTAAAAATTTCCTAATGTACTGGAAATATACTTTAAGCAAATTATGTTTGTATATTTGCTACAATACTCGGTTTCGATTATAATAAAAATCGTTTGTTCTCTCCAGTTTTCCTCTATCACCCTCCTTTTTCACTTATTGTTTACGTACTTCAACTTCTAGCCGTTAAACATCCGGAATCAAGTAATAAAATTTATAGCAAAATGTATGGCAACATTGTAGTCAAACTCCTGGACAAAATTAACGCCCCACTTCAATTAATCTAAATATTTACAGTATAAACACAAAAAGAAACTAAATTACATCGAAATAATGATGAACACCTACAAATTAGTCGAATATAATCTTAACATAATCTCAATTCATCCATAAAAGTTTGTTTTTGCCGGAAATGAATAAATAAGCTATCATACCACCAAAATGAAAGAAAAAAAACAATAAAAATCAGTAAAATACAAAAAATGCGTAATTTTTAACTACATGAACCAAATTGCGACGCTCTTAAAGTTTTCAATTCAGATCTCAAGCTCGAACTAGGATTGTTAAACCACTCTAATTAGACGTAATAACGTCGAAACTAGTCAGTGGTTACAACCCCCTCCTTACAGCTGCGAGCCATTGGGGATGTTGTTATCGACAAAAAGGTTTGTTAATTTTATGAAAAAGTGGCCATGATTTTATGTGTGGTAAAATTAAACACCAAAGTGTACTCACTTTAATATATTACGAGCTTTCGAATCCTTATGTATTCATCATCTGGGAAATAATTAATTAAGATTGGCGCTTGATAGAATTAATTTGAAAATTGAATTTTGAAATCCATGAATTTTATGTTTTTATAAGAAACTACACAATTTAAAACCGCCGAATCTTAACTGATTATTTAACAGATGATGAATACAAAAGTATGCGGAAGCTCGGAATATATTAGAGTAAGTACACTTTGGTGTTTAATTTTGCCACATCCCAATACGAAAATGCTCTTAATCTAGCTATATAATAATATAAATATATAATTTAATAATTCGGAAATATATTTTACCGTTCTTCAAAGGAGAAAACAACTACTTTCTTTGAATTACATCTCCTCTGAAGAGCGTGATGTCCATCGACCTTTTTGTCGATATTAACATTACCAGTTGCAAAGAGGGTTTTGTAACCACTGACTAGTTTCGACGTTATTACGTTTCATTAGAGTGTTCTAACAACCCTCGTGCGGGCTTGAGACACGAACTGAAGACAACATCAAAAGCGTCGCTATTTGGTTCATATATTAAGCATTTCCCAGGTTTCTATATGAACCAAATTGCGACGCTCTTAGACGTTGTTTTCAATTCGGGTCTAAAGCCCGAACTAGGATTGTTAAACCACTCTGATGAGACGTAATAACGTCGAAACTAGTCAGTGGTTACAAACCCCTCCTTGCAGCTGTGAGCCATTGGGGATGTTAATATCGACAAAAAGGTCTTCAGATGAGAGGTAACTTAATATTCGTCGAGGTATTAGCCAGAAAAGTAGTTGTTTGTTATCTACTTTGAAGAAAAACAGAAAACATTTTCGAAATTATTTTCTGGAATAATTTATAAATAATATATAAAGTAAGTCAAAATGAATAGATAAACTTAATAAAATACGCCTATAATTGGAAAATAATCATTTTTATCACAAACAATAATGATTTTTCGTTAAGACCTTCGGAAAATTGATAATACATTGCCTAACCTAACGTAACCTAACCTCAATGATAACATTTTATAATGAGAAGACTTTTTACTTTCATCTTGTAAAATTTCTATCAAAATCTTTTCCCTCCAATGTTTTTGATCTGTTCGTTGACTTAACGTAGGTTCATCCATAATGAAAAAGAAGAAAATTCTGCTAAATTGGCTTAGACTAGGTCGTACTAGTTTTTTTCTAGGGCATGCGTATTTATATTAGGATCAACTAGTTTGGTCTAGACGGAGCTAGTTTGTCCTGGGTTTGACCGGCAACATATATGGTATTAAAACAACGTTGAGAAACTTTGAAATTATTTTCGAAAGAATTTGTGTAATTATGATGGGGATATTTGGGAATAATAAAAGTAAAGAAAAATTCGCTAAAAATTCAACTTATTGCAGATTTTTTTCATAACTATGTAAAAACAAATTGATAAAAATATAAATAGATTTTATCGCACATTTTAATACAAAATTCTCAATTACTTACATTTTTTTTTTGATCTAAACAACAACGTAATGCTTGGATTACGATATTTTTCAATCTGAAAGCGAAATAAAATCATGGAAGCATTTAAGTGAGACATCATTATGCATTTTTTTAACATCCCCACTTATTAATTCCTTTATAAATATCTGGCTACAATAACTTGAAAATCAAGGATTTTTATCGACTGTAAGTAGTAATCTATTTAATGAATACGTTGTATTACTTGATAACCAATAATTCACAACTATGAACTGAAAACATGTTCTCTGAAATAATAAAACTAATTCAATATAAGTATTAGAAACAAAATTTTATTTTTCAAATAGTATCTTAATATACTTTTACGTAACTAGTTATGAAAAAAGATATTGTCCAACAAACGTATTGTTTGCCAAAACAATATTCAATTCAATCTCATTTTGAAAACTGAATTTTGAAACACATAAATTTGAATTACAAGAAATAACAAAATTAAAAACCGCCGCAAATCTTAATTAATTATTTCCCACACGATAAACACATAAATATTCGAAAGCTCGGAAAATATATTAAAGTTAGTCTACTTTGGAGTTTCATTGCCACATTCCCAATAAGAAAACGCTTAGTTGGCAAAGACCTCGTCCCAAAAGCATAGAATGTGGTATGACTTTATTTGCTAAAGATCTTCGTCTTCTATTTCATTCGCTCCAAAGTGTACTGCTTTGAGGTCCAGTAGTATTGAATATCTGGATCCAAGCTAAAATTGTTGCATTGCTTAGATTAATATTGCAATATTGCGTAATCGATACAACCGTCGAACTCGAAAAACTAATGGATTGTTCTCGAAATACGCGCGCACGGCACGCAAAACGAGTGTTGCTCTCCCTTGTAAGCCATAATGCCAACGCTAATAATGAAATTCCCGCGCAGTCTAAGAATTCGACGTTTCGACTTAACTTCCGTTATTATCAAATCAAATGTAAACACTGTTTATTTTTCGGATGGTGACGTAACGGCTTCCGCGTTATCGGTCAACCTATTTTCTATCAACCTTGGTCTTAAACATTGTTCGAATTATTTTGGAACTGATCGCAGATGCACTATGAAATGCTTTTAACAGCTCCGTGTTCGCGGATCACATCGATCTCGTTAATTACGAATCAGTTCGAGCAGTAAATATATTTAAATTAATTAGAACGATGTTTAATCGATTACCGATTGATTCGGAATCGATTGACAAGGAAAATGACATTTGACATACAGCAGTTTTGTTTCTTGAAGTTATATTGTGATTTTAGTAATGAAGTGAAATAAATTTTAGGAGAAATAATAACATCGTAAGAACTGTAATAATTAATATATATTTAAATCTTTTATAATCCTATTTTTCATTCTTGCTCTGTATAAAACTTAGAACATCGTCTGATGTTATGATTTTTAATGCTTTATCGATGCCATCTGAAACAAAGATTCATTTAACAAATAAAAAACTTTCACAAGTGACTCTAAACATACAGAAAAAAAAATTTTTTTGGCGATGTTATGTTTTTGACTTTACATAGTGTTCCAATTGTATTATTCACTCAAGTTTTAATTCGTTTTCCATTACTTTGTTATCCCTTCTGTTTTACCGTGTTTACAGATATTTTTAAGTCGGTTTTTTAGTAATTTTTGTTTTCTAAACTAAACTTTATTGTTAGAGTTTTTGAACCTCGACACCTTAACGTTGGTTAGGGAGCCCAATATCCGTCCCCCCTCGAGTGGGACTACAAAGCCCATGACTTATTTTTAAGGGTTTAATCCAAGGGCGAAGTTCCAATAAGAGTAGAGACCTTAACAAATTCTCCTTTCCTTTCCTTCTTTTGACTACACCAAGAATGGGTTACTTACTACATTCCCTTTAAATTTATCACTAGCCAGTTATTTAAGAAGGCTAATTAGGTAGAGATCGATTTTTAACTTAAAATGAGCTTAAGCAATATTCTTTTCGCTTTCAGTAGATTCTAATATATAAAACAGTCAACAACTAATAACTGACCCATTCCAAACGAATTTCCAATAGTTTTTACACAAAAATCAGTGTTAATTCTAAAACTAATAAACAAAAATGCTTCTCAAAATTACCTTGAGACTCTAGAAGTACCACGTAATTTTCTGCTTCCAGAACTCTCGATACTAGACCAACATTACTATCTTTGGGTAACTTTGAGTACATCCGTTCGATGGTTTGTTTAACTTCTTCTTTCGGTGTATTACAAGATATTAATTCATTTGTAATATTTTTTCTGCTCACTATGCCAGCAAGAATCCTAAAAAACTTTTATATAAACCACCAATAGACAACCAGCATTACTATCCAGTAGTCCTGCTAGCACGCGAACGTAGGAAAGTATAAAAAATAGAGAGAATAGAGAATACTCAACAAGGAAAAGATAAACGGAATTATCGAAAAAATCGGAGTTGCGAAGGAAGAATGATTAATGACAATGGACCAATGGTAGATATGAGACGTATCAATGAGGTAGATGGACTGCACGCCTCTTACCATACATCAAAGGTTGAATAGAGAGAAGTCACGGAGAGGTAAACTATTACCTGTATGGACACCATTACTTTCGCTCCTACCTGTTCAAACAGAGAAAAGTCTTTCTTGTGGACAAGCCACGAACAACGCAGAACACGCATTGGAAATTATGAAGCGGACTGCAAACAAAAGATCGAAAAAAAGAGAAATTGGTCGATAAGTAGATCATTTACCAGTATACCAAAGATAAATAAATTAATTTCAACAGGATTTAGTACTTACCCATCCTCCTCAACGGGTAAATAGTCCACGTTTAGTTCGTTCATAACAACCAAAACATCTTCCAACGATGTAGTTACCGAAACATTTTTTAAAGGCTTTGTTTTTATTTCGGTAGCATTTAAATCCCACCACCTAAGGATGCAATTTGTAAATTCAAAAATTGGAAGCATTTGTTGTGTTGCAACCATAGACAAAGTGATACTAGACTGCGCTGGCAATGGAATT
This sequence comes from Diorhabda carinulata, assembly GCF_026250575.1. Taxonomy (NCBI): domain Eukaryota; kingdom Metazoa; phylum Arthropoda; class Insecta; order Coleoptera; family Chrysomelidae; genus Diorhabda; species Diorhabda carinulata. The sequence continues at coordinate 19,201,168 of NC_079464.1, forward strand.
CGAGTTCCAAGTTTCAAGTGTTCATTTCAATTTCTTGGTGAAAAAATACTGTACAAGCTCAGCAATGGCTCCAAAAGTGTTATCCGGACTCTGCTCCATCGAAAACAACCATTTATTATTGGTTTGTTGAATTTATACGTGGTCGTACAGACACCAATGATGGTGAACGTTCTGGTCGTCCAATTGATGTGGTTACTCCAGAAAATATAAAAAAAAGTCCACTGGTGAACCACGTCCAAAGGCACAAGAGTCAGCTGGTAAGGTTATTATGGCTTCAGTATTTTGGGATGCAGATGGAATATTGTACATCGACTATCTCCAAAAGGGAGAATCAATAACGATTACTACATAGAGTTATTGGATCGTTTGAATGCAAAAATCAAGGAAAAACGGCCCCATATGTCGAATAAACACCAAGACAATGCACCGATTCACAAGTCGATGGCAACGATGGTTAAATTGAACGAATTACACTTCGAATTGCTTCATCATCCACCGTATAATCCAGACCTGCCCCCCAGTGACTACTGATCTTAAAAAATACTCGCCGGTAAGGAATCCAACTCAAATGAAGTAGAAATTGCCGAAACTGAAGCCTATTTCGAGTTAAAAGACAAATCCTTCTACAAGCACGGCATCGAGAAGTTAAATAAGCGTTGGAATTATTGTATAGCTCTTGAAGAAGGTAACATTGATGAATAAACTCGATTTCTGGCACAAAAATGTGTTATTAGCAATCCAGAATTACTATATCTATGGTTCCAACATACTATTTACATATTTATAGGTTATATGTGAAATATAAAAGAGAAGAAGAAACTTTTACTAATCAAATAATCAGTAACATAAATGAGAAATTTATGATTAAACATATTCATTTACCAGTGATTATTGGTATTTATACAAGGTATGAAGCCTCTTTGTTCCATCCATTGTTCTCTAACGAATTTGGTTAGGTAATTTCTAGTGCCATCCGGTAAAAGAACTACAACTTTTTTTCCCTTTCCCAATTTAAAATCTTTGATGGCTTTTAAAGCCCCCGCCATTATCACGCCACTGCTTGTTCCTAATAAATATTAACAATAGTCAAATCCACATCAATCAAAAGATTAAGAATCTATACGAGGATTATTATTGAAGCTCTTCTCAGAAATTTAATGCCTCAAAAAATTATATACATATTGAAAAAAGTGTGACAAACAAGCTATTATTAACTAAAAAACCAATCAGATATCACATTCATTAGTATAACACTTTGAGGCTATGGCAGTTTAAAAAAATGGAAGCTGCTTGTTCAATTAACTTTATTACACTAAATAGTCCCAAATTTCATACTCATTAATTATATTTTAATGAGAACAATGTGCTGGTAACTTCTTGGATAGTTTGGATAAGAATCTACGTGTATAAAGTTTATATATGAAAAAAATTTTTTCTATAACTTTTATATTTGCATGACGCACAAAACTATTGTAAAAATCGAAAACATCGGCTCAATTGAAACTCGTTGAATGGTCTAGTCATAGTTTACATCCTTTTAAGATTGATACTCTATTTTTCAAATATGTATATACTTTTAGGAGCTTAAATGAGTATTCAGCAAGTCAAAATTTAAAAAAAAATGTGGAAACCAGCGATTTTATTCAATTAAGTTATTTAACTTGTACATAAAATCTGCAATCTCTTCAACAAATTATTGAAACTTCACGAAATAACTTATTACCAGTTTTTTTTTTACTTTTTATGTTTTTCTCTAATCAGTTATCTTAATTTTTGGTCTTCTCTGGTTGAAAATTAGTTTTGGATATAAGTAAAAATATTGACGATTCGACCTATTTCGGTCTTTATCAAATTATGACTTGACATTGACTACTCTCAAGATTTAGATAGGTCGAAACGTTAATATTTTTTTGTTTTAAACTAATTTTCAATTAGAAGAAGCCCTAAATCAATATGTTTGATCAAGAAAAAAAAATTAAATATATAATAAAAATGAATCACAAATTTACTGTACTATAACTTGGTACAGACGCGCCACAAGTTTCCTTAATCTCTTCATAACAAATGCGAATGTTTTTAAAATGTTAGTAGAAGGCGATCGAGATCATACGGAATTAAAATTTCTTCTTGGAATTGTAAATGAACCAATATAATGCATATTTTTGTTTTTTTTTTGGAAAGATATGAAAAACATTTGAGTTTTTTTATAATCATAAAAATTGATATTACCAAAAAATTGTCTCAAATATTTATTTCGTATCATCTTTGAATTAAATTTGGCAACATCGGTTTATCGTTCGTGATGATAGTTACTGTAGATCTGTGTCTGGGTTCCAAAATTATTCTATATACAGTTGATAAATCGAAAGCATTTAAAGTTTAAATCTCAAAATATCGATTTTGAGTTGATTTAAATCTATTTCGAAATGAAATTTGTTTGTTCGAAAACAGAAGTTTAAAAATTGAGAAGTGACGTCCCCACTAATATGGCGTCTCTTAGCAGCGCACATGACGGATTATATCAGTTCATAGGCGTAGAAATTTATATTATATTAAAAAAATAATTACCTAAACATTAATTGCTTAGGGGGAAGGACAATACTTTTATATACATACAATAGTTTTTAGCGTTTTAGTTTATTATATCAATAATGCAATGTACAATTTCAAGTATTGTAGTGTATTATAAAAAAATCTTACCGACTAATAGTCCTTCTTCCCTAATCATCCTTCTAGACATATTAAGTGAATCCTTATCGTACAATTTATACCATTTATCTACTTGACTTCTGTCACATACCGTTGCGATCATTTCAAATCCTATTCCTTCTATTTCGATAAATTTTACATCCGTTTCGTTAATTTCAGATGGTTGAGCAAACTTTGATCCATAGGGATCTGCTCCTATTATTAGTGTATTAGGAGAAATTTCTCTAAATTTTCTGCTAATACCCGTAAGCGTACCTCCGGTACCAGTTCCCATAACCTAAAGTAAACATTTGTAAATGTTTGTCTACTACACTGTTTTTAACACTGCGCATCATCAAAGCGCAGAGGGAAAATTCAAGGCCAACTAATGATTCTATTCAACCAGCGACGTACTTCAGTATAAAATTGTTACCTAGACGTAAGTGAATATGAAATAATTAATTTCGATATGAAATTATGGAAATAGGTGATTAAATATTATCTTTAACTGGAATAAAAGTGTTTTATTTTTAATAATGTAGTGATTTGAGAATGTTCTCTGTTGTACTTCACGTCGGATGAAGTAAATATGTCGAAACATATTCACCCAATGTATTTTATAGCAAATTGTCACTTCTATGTGTGTTTTTTAATTAAACATTCATTGAGGCGTTAGAAGTGAAATATGTCGCATTATAACAAATTGTTCAACAGTTGTTGAACAAACTCAACATTTATATAGTACAGTATGATCACAACAAATTATCATTTGAAATTATTTATCAATTTATCTAGAAATATTGCATTGGACCGACCGTGCCGGATCTGTGACAACCTATCGTGAGTCGAAGAGGGAAACGTAATGTTGCCAATCCTACGAATTTTAATGTAAACCTATGGAATTACAAGCTGCATGATCACTGAGTGTTTTGAGAGGTACATTTAATTTTGATAAAATGCAATATTCAAACGGTTATACTAGCCGAAATAATCGTTTCGCGGATGTTCCAACGGGAATCTACAGAATTCCTAAATTTCATATGGTAACGCTGGTAGACAGCTGATCTGAAACGAATGTCTTGCAGTGTTGCCGGAATTGAAGGATTTTCTTAAAAATAAAGGTTTAAACTAAAATTTCTACTTCTGAGATTTTTAATGTTTTTATTTGAATTTGAAAGTTAGATAGATAATACCAAAAATTCCATCATTATTAAAATTAATTGAGTATAGAAACAAAATGCCATTTTAGCTGCGTCATTATCGTCAGTTACAAAATAAATAACTAATCATTTTTATAAATATCTAGTTGCACCACTTCATATCGTTCTGATTAAAAGAATTCTAATAATTCAATTTGCAGAAAATTCACTTACTATCATATCCACCTGTCCGCCACATTGGTGAAAAATTTCCTCGGCTGTTGTATCGTAGTGCGAGATGGGATTGGATGGATTGCTAAACTACAAACATTTAATACCAAGAATAATCACTTCATTATCATATACGAATCTTTACCTGATCGAAAACTATCGAATTAGGTATTGTTTTGTACAGTCTATGGACTGTACCAAATAATCCTTCTTCGCAAGTAGGATCCTTCGACGCCGAAACTCTTAGTACTTTCCCACCGAATGCTTTTATTAAATTTTCTTTTTCGATAGAAATTTTATCTATCAATACTATAATACACTTGTACCCTTAAAAATAAGTTTTCTATATATTAAATGACAAATAAGGCCAGTACGCCACTGAAATATTACTAAAACTTATGTGTGAATATTTCATGATTATATAGTAGTACCTTTGACGGACGCTGCCCATGCTACAGATATGCCAGTGTTGCCAGAGGAGGCTTCAATTATAGTTGCACCAGGTTTCAACAAACCGCTTCGTTCTGCATCTTCGATGCATCTAATAACCATGCGATCTTTTACTGAACCAACTGGATTTAAAAATTCACATTTACCATCTAAAATGTAACGAGTAATAAATATTTATTCAATCTTGTACAGAATCATCAATCAATAAAAAATATTTATCTATGGACTTGAAAATTTGACAGCAGTGTAAGAAATTAGTCTACTATAAATGGGACATCGAAATTTAGTGGTTAGTTGAACTTGATCGAATTATTCACAAAAAAAGAAGAATGTGTAAACAAAGTATACTTAGTAGTATTTGCTCACTATATTAATTTATAGCAAGTGAAAGGGTTTATTATGATATATATTTAAAATATGGAAACAAAAAATGACCATTTTACGGTTCGTTGTTGTATCAGCTTTATAGGAAATCATGGCAGTTGAAAATCACCTGTTCTTGAAGGTTTCACAGTTGGTAAGTTAACTTGACATACATTTTTTATAAAAAAAAAACTAAAGTTACGACAATTTTTTTATTAAAAATTCTATATTTTCAAAAAAATTAACTTGTACGTCTTAAAAATACAACTATTTTTATTTTTCCGTTTGTTTTTGCAACGTTTAATCTGAATTCATTATCATAACCTAACATTTTATTCGATTCAGTCAATTTTAATTTAAATAATTCAAATTCATATTAGATAAACTATTTTTTTATTATCAAAAATTATATTACACGTAATATATTTTTAAAAATGTACTAGATTATAGTTTTAAATCTAAATCATTACTTTGAAGTCTCGGAGTATTAATTAACAAAAAAACAGATAAAATACTTTTATAGTTTGTTAGATCTTCAGTATCGAACCATGTGAAAAATTTTTTTCAAAAAAATTAACTTGTACGTCTTAAAAATACAACTATTTTTATTTTTCCGTTTGTTTTTGCAACGTTTAATCTGAATTCATTATCATAACCTAACATTTTATTCGATTCAGTCAATTTTAATTTAAATAATTCAAATTCATATTAGATAAACTATTTTTTTATTATCAAAAATTATATTACACGTAATATATTTTTAAAAATGTACTAGATTATAGTTTTAAATCTAAATCATTACTTTGAAGTCTCGGAGTATTAATTAACAAAAAAACAGATAAAATACTTTTATAGTTTGTTAGATCTTCAGTATCGAACCATGTGAAAAATTTTTTTGTTTAAAAAATTCACTTACAAATTTCACATTCCACATTTTCAGTCTTAGGTATTTTATTTAATTTTATCATCGGTGTGTTTCCTGTAGCTGCCAAGACATCAGGAAACACGTTTGATGTGTTGGGCTTCCTAAAATTTCATATAAAAATTTGGTTTTAAACAATTACAATAATTTTTATCGTTTAACTCACGATATATACTGAATATAAATTTGAGGTTATGTTTAGATGTAAGATTCTCGAAATTGTTAAAATGTACTTTATTTTTGGAACTTTACAAAAAAAAATATAGAAATAAAAACATAACTCAACAATTGAAATAAAAAATGAAGTAACACAAAATTATATTACAAGGAGACTTCAAATTTATTGTATGAAAGATACTATGTTCGCATCGTAATTTTTAGCTTCTGTATTTGACACTAGATGGCGAAACCATATATTTTTTCTAATTTTTATTTCAACTGCTGTTTATAAAGTATTTGATCTTTTTATTATTATTATTTTATAAATATGTTTTTGTGCAGTAATAAATGCGATTTTATTATATTTTATGTATACCTCTCCCTTTGTTCACATTATTATGCATTGCGATATGATTTCTCGTTAGTGCGATAGATGACGCCACCATAAACGCATTCAAATGTTCGTATGATCAAAAATACGGAAAAATCTAAAATCCGGAACCAATTACTTCCCAGCGATTCCGGATTTACGATGTTGTACTGTATTAATAAAAATTGGGATTTAATGTTACAGTCTCTTTATTCAAATATAGAATGGGGGAGAGTGAGTAATTTAGTATGAGAAAGGCCCTAAAATCGGGTTTTACATAACCGACTTTAATAAACTTGGGTAATCTAAGTAATCTACGTCCAAATGGCGGTTGTGGGGTAAACAATCGATTTTCTCGTATGTACCCGTATTAGTTTTTTTAATTACATATTATGATACGAATTAATAATTATCTATGGTCTCCGTATTTTTCTTACCAGTACCTACAATATGGCGTAGGATTTATGACTTCACCACTATTTGCAATAATATAAAATAAAGTTCCCAACGAATTTTCACCATGGAAAACATACTTGTCAGCATTGAATAATACATGTTTGGAAAGCTTAGACTTTCCTTTTCTTTCAGCTCTTCGTCGAATAGAAAGTAACCTAACAGCGTTCCTAATGTGTACATCTGCTTGGGAATTTTTATTTTATGGACAACCCTCGTATTTATATTACGCAATACAGTTTTCATATGTCTCTATGTTCCTGTTAAAGACTTGTAACTATTATTATTTGTCTATGAAATGTACCTACGAGGGTTATCTGAATATTTATCGAATTGAAAAAGAAAAAAAAGCATTTTTTACATAGTTTCCTTTAGATATGCCGATAGCATCTTCTAATTCTCTAGTTTCAATCAGACAGTTGTCTAGTATCATTTGATGAATTTTTTGTATAATATATGTCCCAATTTGTATTGATAATTGATATTTTCAATTTGAGGTTAGAAGCTTTTCAGACACTCCTCATATAAGGATATTTGTGATAATTAATTTAGGAATATGGAAGTTTTTCCGTCAATAAATAATGTTAGGAATGAAGTGAATAAAAAATAATGTGTAAATTAAGATATCATATATCATTAAGATATCATATTAATTTGTGTAGAATTTGGTTTATCTTTCATCCTAAATGAATCAGCAATTTTCTTAACTCAACAAAATATTAGCAATCAAAACAAGCATTTGAAAAATTACTTACCAGTTCCATTTGCTATGAGGTGACCTCTCTGTTTTTTGAATATCTTTCGTCCAAGGACATTTAAATGCTCTATCGGGCATGCAACTATTTACATGTAATGGTGATTGGAAAACGTAGTCTTGTTCTTTCGAAACGTAACTCATATTTGTTGAAGAAATTATAAAAAACAATTTTATAGTACACCGTATCAGTTAATATAAATTTTTAAATTCGATAACAAATTGATACGATTTCATTTGAACAACACGTCACCGATTATACCGCCGCTCTGGTCATCTACATAGTAAAATTGATAAATTTAAGTACAGATTGTCCCCTCCACTAATCAATTGTAAATATTGACATTGTTAAGATTAAATCTTGGAAAACAAAGTAGTGATGAAGAATTCTTACATCAAGAACAGTTAATGGGAATGGTTATCCAAAATGGCTGTCGCAGAATAGATTATATCAGTGGCGTCGTATCCAAATTTAGATACGATAAAACTATTTCTATAAAATTAAATTATATTTCCAATAACTCAATTGAAAATTGTTTACGAGTAAATAATTTATCAAAAGATTATTTTACAGACATTAAAGTTGGTAATATGGAAATAAAAAGCAATCATACATTTAAATTTTTATTTACATTAATATTATTGACCCTTACAGTTTTTTATAAACCTATCTAATTTTATCAATTATTTCATATGACTGACAGTATGTATAAAGTAACTAAAAATCCAACTTAACCTAAGAAAATATTATAAAGTAAAAACATCTAAGTAAGTAGTAATCGGCAAAATATAACATAAAAACAAACTTTTCAACAGCGACCAAACAAAAAGTAAGTCATAAAACCGGTATCCAAAATGGGAAATTCTCAATATAATATTGTATATCAAATTAGCGATGAACAATTGAAAATTGATTGTAACTGCAAATTGGACGTCACAAAATGATTTAACGGCTTTTTAATAAGTTTGTAGATATATTATAGCATATAAACATCGTTGCTACGCTGCTTATTTTGGTTACGTTAAAAAGGAAATAAGCAGAAAATTTTAGTTTGACGCTTTAATTTTATTTTTTGATTAAATGACTTATGAAAAGCTATGAACACAAAAACTAATAAATTCTGACACAAATGTTATTATCAATAGATCTTGCAACATTGATACTTGATTGATGAAAATAGTAATATTTTTAATTTATTTTGGGTAACTGAACCTGTTTTCAATATCAGAATTAACACTTAACCTAAAATTTGATTCTTAGTTTTATTATAATTTGAATGTTAATAATAAAGCTTTAAATTAAGAAATCGGATTTTTAAATTTTATTAAACGATATTTCTAACAGAAATTATCCATATATACGCAAATAAAGCTTTTAATTTCAATGATTTCTTTCAAAAACGAGTACATTTTAACATCATACGCAGTAGTATTGTGTATTGCCTATATAATAGTCAAGCATATTCTTCTTTTTTATTTTCACGGATCAAATCGAGTTGGCAAAAATGACATGAAAGTTGATTATTTTATATTGGTAGTCTGTTACTGATTTAGTTATGAAGGTTATATGTTTATTGTGCGTTTTCGATAATTATAGCGGTAATTTTTTGTTTGTTGGGTGAAGTTTTTTGAATAAATATCATGTTTTATAATGAAAGTCATTTAAATATCTAGCAATTTTCCCATATCTTCGAAAAAAATTAAAAACGTTTTACAAGATGGCTACTGAATAAAAACAATAATAAATTAGGTCTTTATTTTTTTAATATACAAGAATTTAATTTTTCAAATTATTTTTATTTGCAAACTTTATTTTTGAAAATATATTGTGAGCTCTAATTTCGCGTTAAATAAGTAATTATCAAATGACTATTTAAAACAGATTTATTAAAATTTTTTGCATTCACTTCTGAAAATATCATTGATTTTTGGATAATTTATTTTGCTTATGAAATAAAAATTGGAAATTCATAACTTGTGTATGTGTGTGAGTTTATTGGTACTTTAGAAATACTGAGAAGTAACTTACTATTTTAACGAACGTAAAATTACCAATAAATATTTGCAAACAATGCCAATTTGGTCATTTTTAATGCAGAATTTGGTCAAAATTCACAGGGTGCGCCAGAGAAACTTACTTATTTGAAAAAACTCCTGAGCGATGAGTTGGGGGAATAGAGGAGTGGAAGGGAGCGCATCCGGAGGGGGAAGTCCCCAGGTTTGTCCTCCCTCAATTCTTTGCTCATTATTCCTAGACTTACGCTTTAGTATCTGAAGATGAAACTTAGTTATCACAACGCTTGTGAGACAATACCGTTTTGATTATTAGCCATATATTTACTTTTCAGTTGGCTTTATGATGAAGTTCTTGCATAATTTTATAGGGTCTTAAAGGAAAACATTAACTGTCTTTTCGGGTATGTACTTGGACCTTCTGCTTTTGTTCTGATTATATTCAGTCAGGGTCTATCTTTTACTTCCGTAGTTGTCTTATAGATCTTTAACTTTGGGAGTTTTTTATTGGCTCAGTTTACTATATGAAGTTCTGTCACATTTTCATAAGATATTCAAAGATAACATTATCTGTCTTTTTGGACACGTCAGTTTACTTCATAGGTTTCTACATATAATCTTCTGATGATCTAGTACTTGGACCTTCTACTTCTGTCCTGATTATATTTAGTCAGTGTCCACCTTCCACTTCCGTAGTTGTCTTGTAAACAACCTTAGATGTCTTACAGGTTTTTGTATTGTTGCAAGGATAACAATGTCTTCTGCAAATGGTCCTTCACTGTAGAACTCCAGATTGACAGATTCATAATGTTTTCGCTGTTCACCATCTTATTGGGTCACAACTAAATTGGAGTTTGTGGTATAATTTATGACTTCAACCCCAGATTTGACAGATACTGTCCGCGTTTTTTTGGACACAACAAAATTGGAATTTGTGGAATCTTTAGTGACCTCAATTCCAGATTGACAGATTCATAATGTTTTGGCTGTTCACCATCTTTTTGGGTCACAACTAAATTGGAATTTATGGTATATTTTATGACTTCAATCCCAGATTTGACAGATTTACTATGTTTTCAGTATCCATTAGGTTTATGGTTACAACGAAATGGGAATTTTAGGAATCTTTGGTGATTTCAACCCCAGATCTAACGGAATCAATTTTTTTCTTTAAGGGTAATATTTTGAAGCAACAACCTTTTCCTGCCTTGTATTTTCTTAGCTTTGGGATGGGATTGACCTTATTATAATTTTAATGTTGATGGATTGAAGATCAAAAGATTAATCTTCCCTTAGATCCTTCGAAAATTCTAGATTTTCCCCAATAAGTTTTTTAAGAGCTATCAAATTCAAGTTATTCAACTGGAATTAAGCCTCATGGAGTATATTGCAAGAAAAACCCTTATGTAAATATTATACATTTTTATTTTTGAAAGTAATCAACTGTTCCGCAGGTGAACGCGTGTTTCGTTTCTTCTAAAAAAAATATCACGAACAAGAGAAATAACAATAAGAATCGTTATGAAAACATGACAATATAACTGTTTAATTTAGCGGGTTTCCATTTTTTTTTAAAGATTCAAATTAAAATCCTAGATATTTACAGTAATTATTATACACGCCACAGTTTCCACAGTCACAACTTTGTTTCAATTAGGCAAAAAAAATACAAAGAAAAAATAAATTATTTTATCATTCCACACTATTTTTGAATCATGCCAGATAGCTGTAGGTATCTTTTTGTCCATCGGTCCTTTCCAAATACTCTTTTTCAATTAGAATGTCTATACATTTCTGAAACAAAAGAAAAATCATTTAATAGAGATATGTTAACATTTCTTTTTACTGTTTAATTTGACGTTTTTCCAAAACCAATCTGTCACACTTCGATAACCGCATACTTTTATGGGAAAAGGGCAAATTACAGGAAAAATAGTAATAACATAATCAACCGAACAACCCTATGTAACCTGTTTACGGTGAGTACACTCCACTTCCACTCTTTCTCTTCATGAAATAGAGCTGAGTACACCAGACTTTGATTCAAACGTTACTGCAATCCTGAAACTGTGCTTGTAGTGGAAGTGTAGTCAAATTTGTAATAGATAATAAATTTTGTGTAGTCAAACCTTTGGAATTTGATAATAAACCCAAAATTAAATTAAAGAAAGATTTACAGATCAATCAGAAAATATATTGTCAAGTTCATTAAATCGTAAGTTTTCGAGTAGAGTTTCTATAAGATCTCTGAAGAATATCGTTTGGTTATCGAAACGTCCGTCAAATAGAATAATTGTGAGTGTTGATTTGGAGCCAGATATTATTCTTCCTAGATAAACATGCGTATATTACAAGAGATATTTGAACTACTGGTACATAACTATTCAATTAAACAACAAATCCAACGCCGGTTCTCTTCGAAGATATATACCATGAGACCTACTACCAAAGAAAAAGTTCTACCTGGAGACGCTTCTATATTAATGTCTTAATTAATAAGTCTTCAAGTTTCGGATATTTATATTGAACGCACTCTTTAAGTCTTTCAACATCAATATTCGCCGTCAGGTTCTTTGAATTTCCCATAAATCAGGCTCAAAAGACCAGTTCATAGTAGAATAGGGAGTATTAAGCATATAAACCTTCTAATAGTGCCCTACATAAAATTACCAAATGTCTTTAGAGAAGCCGTTTTGGCTTGAATTAGGATATGATTCATAACCAGCTGAAGAGGGAAACACTGCTGTGAGTTAGTGCCTCAGCTTTTTCCGCGAAGCCCGCATCGGGTTTTGGGTTGTAAATCTTTGGTGCAAGAGGGTGGGAGGCGAGGAAACCTTATCCGACGCCGGTAAGCCCTGAGCCGTCTCGGCAGCCTTAGTCTTCCTTTCACCTTTCTAAACTGATTGGGTTATTTCAACATCAATACCTGTCAGGTCCTTTGAATTTTCCATAAGTAACTGGCTCATATCTAGCTCGAAAGACCAGAAAGTGAGAATTCATAGTTCATTTTAGAATAATCGGCGGTCTATGACTATTAACCATAATGATAATGCCCCACATAAAATTACCAAGGCCTATGTCTTTTGAAAAGCCGATCAGGCGCTTGTACTATCCAGCTTAAAATAGAGAAACTATGGTAGCGAATGGACGTTGTATAATGGCCTCAGTCATTGCGTCAATGAAGTGCAGCAGCTGAAGACGCCGGTATTCAGTCGTCTCGCTTCATTCACAGTCAGCTGCATATATTCTATGGACGTTAATTGAACCTATTTAGTCGGCAGCCCCCTTATCGTGGGGTTTCATGATTCCTGTTTGCTAAGACCCCTCGGGGAGAAGAGGAGGATCTGTAATGGTCCCGGCTCTTGTAAGGCCCTTTGAATTTCGCCAGATTTCCAGCAGGCATTGTTTGCGATACTTGATTAGGGCTCAAGTACCTCGACTCGAATGCTTCCGCCTCGGATTAATCCCCCAATGTCAAATTCTAACGACTCATTAAAAGGGGACGGAATGATGGTAATGTTTACAATTCAAGACAGTGCCAATTTGGTTATTTTTAATGCAGAGTTTGGTCAAAATAAGCACAACAAATATATTTGTGGTGGTTTCTCTTCTGGATAAATTATCCTATTAAAAACAGGACCGTCCTGATCGGCAGCCCTGAGTGGAGGAGAGTTGAGAGATCGAAGCAGGCTTCTTTTTCCTCGTATCACTGATGTTCCGGCGTTTGAGCCGATACTTGGTCAAAAGTATCTGTCAGAGTTTCGACATCGATAGAAACCGATGCTTTGGGGGTAGTAGGTTTCGTGATTCCTGTTTGCTTAGACCTCTCGGGAGGAAGAGGAGGATTTGTCTTGGTCCCTTGGAATTGTTCGCGACACCTGATTAGGGTTCAGGTACCAACCATCCCTTGGATTAATACCGTAAAAATGAGCCTCATTCGGCTCCTTAGAGGTGCGGAGTGATGGTAATAAACATTTTTTTCAATAATAACATCACCGTTCGAAGATGTTCAACTTAAAATTTATTGATTCTTAATACAGGCTCTGCGGGACGTGTTTAGAGGGTTTCCTGGAATGAGCTTACCATAAGTAGTCTGTATAGTTGATAGTATTAAACGAAGAGAAGTAGTAATGGAATTTTTGTTCAATCCAATAGTGTTACGGATTACATACCAGTAGTTCGGATGACTCCTGTGGTGTATTGCACCCCTAGGGATAACCAGATGACTATTGGGCTAGATTCATGTTGTAAACATTGAAAAAATCAATAATGGAGTATAAAAAACTGATGAAAACTAAGACTTAGACCAACAGAACGATAGGAAGACTTATGGAGGACATTTTCAATTGTAAAAGAAGCAATACTTTAACCGTTAGTACTATATATATATATATATATATATACCTTAATAATATGAACCCTCGGTTTGAACCTAGAAGAAAGTTGATTTAAGACTTCTGCGACGAGTTGTTGGTGTTTCAAAACTTTTCTCATTTTCATTATTCGAACTATAGCGGCTTGTATTAATAATTTTCTATCTTCCTCAATATGTTTGTGAGTTGTTTCTTGTTCTAATTTCAATTCCGTCTTCATCGGTATGTTGATATTGACGCGGAGTTTTTTATTTTTAAATCCTAGATTTAGAGAAACGGTTGAATTTAGAGTGAGTTCGTTCTCGTCGTCGTCGCAATTGAGTAACTTGGCCTTAAGTAATATTTGTATAACTTGTACAAGGAAGTCGTTTTTGATTTGCGTGTTTTCCTCGAGCTGAGATATTGTCCATGAATCTGCTACGTTAAATTGTAATAATACGGCCATTTGAAAAGTGCTGGCTTGCAGAGTATACCTGGAAAATTGAACCGACAATTAAAAAAATTATAACAAATAAAAAACATGTTTCTTTGTTTTAAACATAGTGTCTTGAGCAATTTTCAGGTGGATATCTAGAAAACGATAACGAAATTCATGGCAGTAGTTATGAATAGAAAAGAAAAGAAGGATAGAGAAGCATATGATTAAATAGAGATGAGGATAATGGAAAGTGGGAGGTGCGTAATGATATGACATTTTGATGTCCTTCCGGCGTAAATCTCTCCCTTTGAGCATGAAGAGGAGGGTGGTTTAGTGAGGTGAAAGTCCCACACGAACTGGCAGCATTGCATAGCCGCTGTGAGGAAGGCATAAGGTTCCCTCTACCTCAAGGCAACAAAAAAAATAGATGTTTTGTCCACTTTTATAAGATGAATTGTAGAAAGATCCATGGTAAGATTAACAATTCTACAAAATAGTTAGAGGACTTGTCAACGAGGTCTTTTAAGACATTACTATGTTTAAATTAATGATTAGATCTATTTTTAGCACCTAATATTGAAGACAAAGTGCTAGAAATTAATCAACAGTACCACAAGATAGTTAATAGGACTTGCTGTTTGTCAACGAAAAATTTTAAAGCTCTTTCATGTTTTGGTAACATTTTTTCCACTTTTGATACCTAAAGTTGTGAAAAAAATCAAAAGAAATTTGTCAACAGTCCTACTACGTCAAATAGGACTTGCTTTTTGTCAATGATAACTTTGGAGAAGTTTTTAGAATCAATTTGAGAAGTTTTCAAGTTTTCTAAGTTTTATTTCTAAGGTTACTTTTCGTACCAAAATTGATTGATTGAACATAAGAAAGTGATCAAAGCCCTATAAAATGGTTAAAGAGGACCTTCTGTTTGCCAAAGACTAAAGACAACTTTTAATACCTTTTTAGGTACAATTAAATAATTTTTCAAGTTTAGGTGTCAACTGAACTACGGTTGTGACCTAAAATTGATGAGGTTAATGGTTGAAAATAACTTTTTGTTCATCAAATGCCTTATTTAGTGCAATTTAATAATTTTTCAGATTTTGAACTACTGTTGAATCTAAAATTAATGAAGTTAATGTTTAAAATGACATTTTGTGTGTCAAATGCCTTTTTAAGTACAATTTATTAATTTTTCAGGTTTCGGACTACTGTTAGGACCTAAAATTGAAAAATCATTAGAAATTCATCACCTGTTCTACAAAATAGATAAAAAAGACTTGTTGTTTATCAACGACAATTTTTGAAGACTATTTTAGTGCAATTTATGAGTTTTAAATTTAGGTATCACTATTCCTGCTTTCGGCACCTAAAATTATTAACAAATCACAAGAAATTCCTATTCCTACAAAAAGGTTGAAGAAGACTTTTCGTTTACAAATAATAACTTTATGTTTTTTTCTAAATTCCATTTAATAAATTTTCAAGTTTAAGTGCTACTAGGTTCACTTTTTATACCTACAATACAAAAAATTCATAAGCATTCCTAAAATACGTTAAAGAGGTTTTATTTTTTGAAAATACCTCATCACTTTATAGAAGACCACATTTGGTGAGCGCAACTTTATGTTTCGATTCCCAACAGTTTTTCACATAAATGTATAAACCGAAATGTAGGATTATTACTCACCTATTTTTAAAACAGTTCGTATTTAATTCACCTTTCGACATATTATACAACCAATTCAATTTTCTCCCCGAATGCTGACCCGAATAAAAATTTGTAAACCTATGGACGCTTCTCTCCAGCTAAAATATCATTACAACCAATTAATATTATTTTAGTAATTAAATAATGAGGTACTACATTTTGAAATGATTGTTTTACCTCAATTCTTGATATATTTGCTTTGTTTGGATTCTATTATATCCATACAACAATATACAAGGTATTTTCAAAGCGATCTGAAAAATTGATGTGGAGATTTTCCTATTTAAGATTCTATATAATAAGATAATAAATCTTGTTATTGAGTTACAGGGCGTTAATTGTTTTAAATAAACAAATTTCAATGTGAGTGAAGTGAAGCTAGAAAAACAAATTGTTTACGCTACTATTACACCATGAATTGTTTAAATCACCAACTGTTAAAGAATTTCAAACTCACCCTCGCTTTTTTGGCTGTAGAAAATCGACAAATCACCAGATTTCAATTTTAGAATCTTTGTTTTTATGAGAAATTATTAAAAATATCTTACTAGAAGATTTTATGACTTTAATTGTTGTCATAAACGCACTTCTTTGTATAAAATCAAAGAATTAAAAGAAATTCTATTTTTTTTGTTAACATACAGGAAAAAATGAATTTAAAAAAAACATCAAATGTTAACAGAATATTTTTATGAATGGTGCTAATTTTGATTTTTAAAATTATAAATTATTACTTTATACACTTGATAATTTATTTTGAGAATATTTTTGTATATATTACTTTGTTAATAACTTGATAAAAACATATGTGAGAGAAGGTCAATTTTCAAGGTATTTTTTCCTAATTTTTTAATTTTTTGTATACATTAAGAAAAAAACTTAAGAAAACTTTACATTCGATTACTTGAAAAAAAGAAATAATCATACATTAATGAGTGTGTATTTAAAAGATTATTCAAAGCCATAAAAACAATTTTTTTATTCCCCATAATTTTTTTCGTTAAAACTAAGAAATCTATTGAAATTTCAAAGGGACCTACTAGAAAATTACCAAACAAAAACGTATTCTGCAAACTATGAAACCGAGCTCATGCTTGCATCACCTTAGATGTCAAACTTCAATGGAAAGTAAACAGTTTCATTTTCCGCTCCCATCCACTGGTTTTCCCGGTTAGTTCTGTCTTTCATGGTCTGTTCAGTTCCTTCCCTCCTTGAAAGTCTCCTATTTCTCCTCATCACATGTTCGTACCAGATCAGTTGTTTAGTCTTTATTCGACCTTTTCTTCGTCGTATATCTTCATTTTGTTCTGGATACCCTGCACAATCTTCCCAAATAACCCATTTCCACAGTTTTCTTCTGTCTATCCGTCAACTGCCAGCATTTGCATCTGTACATTACAAAGGACTCCACTTTGTCATTTTTGTGTTTTTTTTTCAGTTTTTTCTGACCAAAGCAATGATTACAAAATTTGTGTAGCTTTTTCCTCTTGTTGCACTCTATTTCTTCTCTTCACTGTGCAATGGAAAGTGCATGTTAAAGAAATGCACTAATAGAAAAATGTGGCTAATTGATAGAAACTTTATTCTGTCTCAACGCAATAAGTTTCTTCTTTGCAAGCCTGTATGGACTTATGGGGATGCATCAACCAACTAAGAACCAAGACGTAAGACTCCATCATTATGACAATGTCGAGGCCATCCAACTCCTCGACCATACCGAGTTAAGAAGATCAAGCCACATCAGTATTTTTAATGCAATTCTAATCCAATCGATTAACGACAATTATTAACAATTCAACTTTCAGATTACTGCGGAAACACCCTGTATATTAATAATAATGACAGAATTAAAATTTACTCACCTCTGTAGGCAATCCAAAAGTAAAAGATTGCTGAAAAGGCCAAGACCCCGACGATAATACTTGAATAGTAAAATCTATTCCTAATGATTCGTTTGATTTAACTAAGTGATTTCTAAATTGTTCATTTAAATCTTTCGAGACTCCAATATCCTAATGGAAATGGAAGAAAATAATTAATAACATTGTTAGTTGTTACTTTTCGTTATATGGCATCCCTTATTATATTTAAAGTAACAAAACATGAAAAAATTTTGAATTGAATTCTAACGAAAAAAAAAAAATCAAATCAGAGTTGAATCAATAATGAATGCTTCCCTCTCTGTATATATAGTTAAAGCAACAACTCTTCTATCCATCCCTTTAATCATGTTATTGAGGGATGTTTCTCCATATCCGTCTACAGTTTCATTCACAAACTTCCGGGTATTAGTTGGTGGAATGTTTTATCAAAAAACTGCTCTAGTCACGTGTTCAGTAAGTTTCATCACACAATTTTTGTTAGTCTTAAATCTTGTAAAGTAGTTCAAATGCCCATTTTCTTATTAATCTTTCATCTTCCAAAGTAGTTCAAATGACTACTTTCTTATTATCTTCGTTATAACAATAACCACAGTAGGCATTCACTCAAAAATAGTAGCTCAAATGATCATTTCCGAAATAAGTGTTTATGAAAAAAGACCCGAAATGCAGCCTGTTTAAATTATTTCTCATCAACTTACATAATGCTTCTTTATATTTTTGCCAATTCCTATTTCTGTAATGAGATCCAAAAGTAGTTCAAATGACCGCTTTCTTATTATCTTCCTTTTAACAATAATCTCAGTGAAAATCTAGGTATAGATGCAGAGTAACTGTAAAACCAAAAATACTCCTCGGACAATCTACAATCCTATTAACATAGGTCCGTTGTGCCCCACTTGATATTACCGGATCAGGCACTTCAGTTTGAAGCTAAGATGCTTGCTCAATTGTTTGAACCGCCCCATGTTAGTGCTGAACATTCACAGATGACATGATCCGCAGTTTCTTCCTCTTCCGTTGCTGATTGCCCAATCTGTCGAATTAGTCTGTTACCTTTGCTGAATCTTCCAGTCATCACCCATCAGTTCTTGTAGGACTTCCTTGCACTCCAATACAAGTCTAGAGCACACCATTTTGGTCGTTAGGGGTTGTATGGTCGTAGGCGCCATTTAGACACTGCCCTTCAAAATGATTGGACATTCAACAGTTTCCATATTTTTTTTTGCATGGCCAGTTAGTCCAGCCTGCAGTTCCTTGAAGATGATCAGCCTGTATGGTGTTCTCATAGCTTCAAAAAGGGAAACATTATGGTGGTTATTGAATTTTAGAGACAATATTGGCTCCCTCAAAATTTTTACTCAGTAGTCATTGCTCAATAAACCTATTCTTGCTTATCCTGAGGTGGAACGCACATTTTCCTACCAACTAACCAAATACTAAGTCCTCCAGTCAATCGGAAGGTCATAAATCGATTTGATTTAGCTACTGTATCAATCTCTATAAAGGTCCTTTTGCCTTTTTTACTGAAATGTGACATTTTTTAACAGAAAAAGTAGTTAGGAGCTTATTTTTATTACTTTCAGCATTTTTTTTCATATGGACTCTGAGATTCCTCGAAACCAACTTCAGGATCTGTGTTTAACCTTAAAAAAAATGTCAATTCCGCAGTATTTATTTTTATTAAAAAAATGGCTGATATATGTATATACGAGGGGGAATCCAAGAGTTTTAAGTGTGCGTGTATATACAATCGAAAAATTATTACCTGGAACATTCTTTGAAGTTTCGATGTGTACTCAAACCCACAGGCCTGCTTTAGTTTTGAGATCATCGAAGCTTCGGCATCATCACTAGCCGACATATGTTGCACTAACCGTTTCGCCAACATTTTGCTATAGAATTTTTGAAAAACGTCTTTATCTTCTATGTATTTGAAAACTACCATCTATAAAACAAAAAAAATATAAGAGGTGTGATATAAAATAATGTGAATGTTTGACGTGAGCCTTGAATTTCGATTTTTGTATCAAAATGAAACGAAATTGTTTCGAAATGAAAATTAAGGCTACTGTTACGGTCCTGAAACATAAGTTGAAATTTTTTTATGGAAAACCTATAAAAATCATCGATCAAAGTCATGGTCATTGTTTTCTTTGATTGTAACCAATTTGATGTTTAAAAATGAACAAATGTAATCAAATTTTACAAGAAGGTTACAGAATGTTTGTAAAATGGTAAGCAAAGAAAAAGGTCTACAAATGACTTTCTTCTTCATTATGACAACATGTTGACCATAAATCACTTTTGATTTACGAGTTATCTGACCATCTTATTTACTAGATTTAGTACTTTTCTCTTCCCGGAACTAAGAAACATATTTAAAAAAATATTTTGGTACCATTTCTGATTACACTGAGCAGATGGAAGCGATTTTGAAAGAAGCTTTCCAGAAACGTTTCGACTTTGAGATAACTGAAAATAAAAAAGTGATACCACATATTGTGAATAAAAATAAATAAGTTGAATGTGTAAACATAAAAAATAAATAAAGGAGAGCAAGATAAACTAGCCACTTGTTTAAAAAATGACTGGGGTTGGAATAATTGAAATATTGAGCTTAAATTTCAAAAAGGTTTTCTTAAGGGATCATTTTATGACTAAAAAAACCAGGACATGAATTAGGGTCACGGTATTGGATATACGTGGTTTCAAAGTTGTATAAATATAAAAGGACATATGATCGTTTAAAAAATCACTGAAATAATTGAAATATTGAGTTCAAATTCCAAAGAGGTGTTCTTAAGGGATCATTTTATGATCAAGAAAATTGGGACGTCAATTACGGTCACGGTATTGGATATACAGGGTTTCA
Source organism: Diorhabda carinulata (assembly GCF_026250575.1). Lineage (NCBI taxonomy): Eukaryota > Metazoa > Arthropoda > Insecta > Coleoptera > Chrysomelidae > Diorhabda > Diorhabda carinulata. The sequence goes on from NC_079464.1 coordinate 19,221,964, forward strand.
AAGTTATTCGATTATTAATGCAAAACATATGCTAATTTAAAAAAACACTGTGGTTGGAATAATTGAAATATGGAGCTCAAATTCCAAAGAGGTGTTCTTAATGGGTCATTTTATGATCAGTTTTCATAGCAAGTCGTTTATTTACATTGTTTTTTACAAATAATTTCTAGAAAGGTCTATTTGTCTTTTTTTCTTCCTTATTTCTTATGAGATGTATAAGTAAGTTCATTTAGCTCAGTTATAAATAGTGGTAGTGAACAGAACGAATCAGCAAAGTGATCGAAGAATTAAAATAAATAAGTTAAGTGATAGTGGTAAGTGAATACTTATAAATTAGTTAAGTGTATAGTGTTTAAATAAATTAATAACGTACGAAACAGTACAAATAAATTACGATACACACCACTTGATTTAAAGTATCTTCGAGTTCGGCCTCTTCGGCATTTTTATTAGATTTTTTTAACAAAAGATCACAGTACTTGGCGAGCAATTCGGGTGACCTGCTGCTCGAATTCGCTTGCTTTGTCACAGCGTTAGCGTTTATAAATCTACCGCAAGCTTTATCTAGGGCCGCTACGAACCCGCTGTCATTACTAAACGCAACTAAAACTAGGGCGTTGTACTTTTTGTGCACTTCTAATATCGTGTTTACGTAAACTTTTGGATCCTGAAATGTTTATAGAAAATTAATTACATGGAAGAAAATAACGGGTTCGAGTCTTACATTTACCGCGCTATCTCCACATCGTTCTATCGCGGCCAAACCTTGCGCTGCTATGTGTTGTTCTAATAGAGTCTTCAGTTCGCCCAAACCGTTCGGAATTCTAGCTACCAAATTGTACATTCTACCAAGATCGGCGTCTTTGTCGTCGTCTAAAAGTTGTTGAAATTCCGAATGGAAAAGCTCGAGATGTTTTTGAATGAGGACTCGTTCGCAGGTTTCGGCTAACCGAAGACTAGTTGCTTCGTGAAGATAAACTTGCACCCGCTTTTGTTCTTCTAAAAGTCTTTGTTCCGCCTGCGGAACGGGAACAAACATCAAAAATAAATAACTAAAAATCCATACAGATAACTCGTGGGATATTATTGGCTGGGAAGTGATGCCACATCCCCCATACAGTCCTTATCTAGCACCAACTGATTACCATTTATTTCGAAGTTTACAGAATTCTTTCAATGATCAAACTTTCATAAACGTTCACGATGACCTTCAATCGCAGCTGGTTCAGTTTTTTGCTGATAAGGATCAGAAATTTTATGATTTCATAATACAAAACTGAAATTAATTTGTCGCTAACCCTTATTTTTTCAATGTATAATTTTTAGATCATGTTAACCTTGGAAAACGTTACCAAATCATGTAAAGATTGAGGATATATAAAATAATGAGGTTATGTTGTAACTTCTAGTTCAATTCCTATTAATTCAAATAAATATATCCAAAGTAAAGTCATACTACATTTTTATGGCAACTACTGATAAAAAATACAATGTGGCAAGGATGCAAGACGTCTGAAAAATTATGTTAAGTTTGGACGACGTTGCCACACTTTAAAAATGGTGTAAAGATTGAGGATTTATAAAGTTATGTTGTAATGAGGTTAGGTTAGGATGTAAAACATTCTATTGTGTCAAAAAAAAAATATATTGCCAGATTTAGTAGTGAAAATCTAAAAAAAGAGGTTATGTTAGATTAAAACCAGAAAACATGAAATATCAATGAGTATTTATGTATAATTTTTTGATAATGGGCAAAAGAGTATGGAAATTGTAATATTTAAAAAGATATGTATTCAATTATTTAAATATTATCAGGGAATCGTCAAAATTATAAAAAACGAACAGGTAATTTTGATAGGAAATTCAAAGCGAAATGTTATTAATAAAATCACAAATATTATTATTTATATAATAATATATTATTATATATTATATTATTATAATATAAATAATATTATATAATAATATTATTTATATTAATAATTGATTTAAAATAAACAACATATTGATAAAACCCTTATTCATTGTACGTTTAATAATATTATTATTTTTTTAATGATATATTTGTTATTATTCTAAAAAAAATAACTCACCCTTTTCATGTATTCTGTAACTGGATTTTCAGATAAAAACGACGTACTTTCCCTAGTATAAAACCTTTCAGTATCCTCCAAAAATACGTTCTGAAAACTATCAGTATACACACTCAAATTAGGCCCCTTCGCACCAGGTTCTTCTTCATTAAGACCTAATTCTACATAACAATTTATAACACCAGAAACTAAACGTGTATTAATGGTTTCTCCGTTTCTTTCTTTTTCAATTAACTTCAAAACCGCATTAGTCACCTAAAAAATGGAATATATTGTTTATTAGAAGGCAAAATATGAAGTTTTTGAGAAAATTAAAGAGATTAGGAACAATGCAAGCGATCTGATAATGTTGTATCTACTAGTCTATCTTAAACACTTGTTTTTTCACGATCTTAGGATGTTATTCAGTCACCATGACATACTGTGTTGAAAGCTATATCTGAGCTGATACCAAGAAGTGAGAACCACCACCTATTAGTGTGTAACTGCCGAAAAAGAACCTCTTTGATGAGAATAAAAGCTCATTACTTTTCTCAGACACCTCATATACTACAAAAAAACATTATTTGACTTAAACTTTAAAAGAAAACAGTGTTTTCAAGCTTAAACATTATAAAATAAACAAAAAGCAAATTGAACAAAATATTCAAATCACATTTTTGATATAAAATATTCACAACTACTTTGAAGAGGATGAGAGCTCAAACTTTTCTCGCACACCTCATTTATTACAAAAAATCATTATTGCACTGGACTCTTCTTTTCTCGCCCCACACAACCCCAGCCCTGCAGAGGAGCAGCTACTATATCAGGGCCAACTCCAACAAACCTTCCTCTTATAGCAAATTTCCCTTATCTACCAAAAAATTTTTCTAGCTAATCTCTCTCTCACCATCCGAGGATATTATTCAGAGACCATGACTTACTATGTTGAAAGCCATACCTGTGCTGATACCAAGTGGGAATTACCACTTACTAATGTTTATCTGCTCAAAAGGACTACTATGAAGAGTATAAATTTTCAAAACTTTTCTCACGCACCTCATATATTACAAAAAAACATTATTCCACTCGATTATTCAACAAAAAATTCACCATAGAACATATAAATAAATAAAATAATGGGATTAATAAAAATTTTTAAGACAAAAAATAATTTTTCAGTATAAAAGATTCCAAAGTAATTTACCGCTTTGTTTAATTGTTTAAATAGGTGATCTCTCCAAGTAACAAGAGCCAATTGATATATTTCATAAATGCCCTTTCTACCCTCTTCACATTCCCTTTTCACCCAATGTCTATTGAGATATGCACAAACTCCGTCAAGTACTTTACTACAAAACTGATAATCCTCCCATTGATTAGTATAAAATTTAAGAACGTCTTCGTCCATTCGATGCAATCCATCCTGAAAAACAACTTTTTATATAAAAAAAAATAACAGTTTAGACAAAAAAAAATAATCTTACACTTAGTAACGATACGAGGTAATTCCTAAGAAATTCTCTTAGTCTCTTGTAGAGTTCCAATCCAACTAACTGGGCACCTCCCCCGACTTGGTGCTTTTTACCTTTCATAGCAGAACTCGCAGAAGACCTTCCATTATTTGGATGATGTACTGATGTGCAATAATTATAAACGTGAGTATATAATTGTATGTAGCGTGATTTATGCATCGTTTCTCTGTTGTATACTTGTTGAATACCGGCGTGCAAATCGCCCCATATCTGATCGAGGTCGAACTGTTTTAAAACAGACGTATTGCTACTTAGGGAGCTCTTACTAGACATTTCCTTAGTATTGGATGTTATAGCGTCACACTGTGGACAAACACAAAAAGACTGGGGATCAAGTACATTGATTCATATTATGGTACATAAAAGTAAATAGATGTTTCATCATGAAAAATGCAAATATGCTGTTTAAAATGTACCATAAATGAGTTTTTCAACAAAAGTGTTTATACAATAAACTCTGAAAGGGCTTAAAGCAACATACCAAAACTACAGACCTATTAAATGAAAGATAGATGCAAAAAACAAATCAAATTTTGCCTAAATTTTTTTTCTATTGCTCTTACTGCTTGAACTGTAATTAATAACAATTGGGTTGTCTAGAAACAACCGTAATGGAAAGAGAAGTGCAAAAACAAGCAAAAGTGAAGTCAATAAGGTTGTAATTTACTTTGAAATCAGCATATCTCAAATAACCACTAGAAAATGTTTCTAGTAAGTAGAGACAGAACATGAGCTGAATCAAATGATAAAAATTAGTATATGAATCAGGAAAATGTCATCATTTTGATTTTAGGAAAAAAATTTACAAAATTAAAAGAACATCAATAAATGTAGACGATTTTACACTTTAAAATTTAGTAGAACAAGAAAAACATTGCAAAACTTCCCAAACCCGATAAAGAAGATTGCTAACAATAATTTTGATAATATTGTTATTTTTAATAATAAAAATATGTGTATCATGAATCAGCTATTATTTCATTTGATTCATAATATCAATGTTTTTACTTATACAAAAATGTTGATAAAAACATTGCCTTTGTCTTACAATATATATATATATATATATATATATATATATATATATATATATATATATATATATATATATATGTAAATATAATGTACTTTCAAATTTATAAATACCAATTTTCATCGTTCAGTAAACAATTTTATGTGTGTATAAATAAATTATTTTGTTTAAAAGATAGGCATACTTATAGAATAATCATTAAAATTACTTACATACGTAACTTTAAGCCCTTAAATAAATAACGCGACGTGCATAACCACAAAAAAAACTATAACTGGATGATGATCGAACGTTAGAATAAAAATAATATATTTTACATGCCTCAAATAATCCAGTCTCCCTGAAAAAACCAATAACAAATACATATAAGGTTCGAAATTGATAATATTTTCAAATGTCTTTCATCTTTTGTTTGTAATAATGAGAATAATTGCTATTTTACACTTACCATCTAATTATAACATAACAAAAATTTCATTAGTATCTACAACTGTGGAATATAACGAAGAACTATAAATTTACAAAAAATATAAGATTCTATGAATTTTATGATTTTTCTTTAATTGTACAATTTTACAATCACCAAAAATGACATACAACTGACAGCTAGTCATCTGTCATTACTGTCATCGAATTAATTAGTTCAATAAAACATTCGATTGCGGAAATACCGCAAAAGCTATTATTTTTATCCCAAAATATTTCTTCACACTATATATAATAATATATTGATTAACAATTTATTCACTTAAAAAAAACATATAAAAAGCTACCTTCGATATAGTCTGATTGTGAATATCATAGTTCAAAATCAATATGTAGTGTATCTATGGTGAAGATATTCAGAAGGGGAGCGTTCATTTGATGTGATTAATCATTTTATCATCGACTTTGATTCCTCGTGTGAAAAAGTTCTCTATGCTCCATACACTAACTAGAGAAATTTATGACTTTTTCTCAGGTTTTAATTAGAATCGATTATAAACCAGTGCATAACCAATTTCTGTAATACGCATGTTTGACCATGAGCTTTCTTCGCGGATCAGTTTAGAATTGATTTTGAATAAATTGGTAACCAATTTAAAATCTCTACATTCTTGATTACAAACCAATAATGAATTTTGATTTACTACGAGCGTAACTGATAGCTTTGTTCGCGACCCTTACACCAAATCAGTTTAAGGAAAATTCGCTTGCGCACTTTCCAAATTATCGTTCACAGGTCGCATTGTTCTGAATTCTTAGTAACAGTTCCGTATTCACCAATCACATCGTAAATTGGCTGCTATCGATTTTAAATTGACCCACTAATAATTACCAGTATCTATGCTACCCACGAGCATAGAACTAACACTGAAAAATCAGAACTGAGCTAATCGCGAACGAAAATTTCGAAAATGCGATTCCTCCTCGATTTAATTTCGATGAGATTTCAGGAGCATGGATAAATTTTCTCCATTGACTGACTCTAACTACTCATCAATATTAGATAGTTTTATAAGCAAACACGCCACGCCACCAGTACGAATGACTGACTGAAAAAAAACATCAGTTTACTACTCTCCATTTCTCTTTAGTCCAATTAGATCGAGATGTTTCAAGGTAGGAATAACTAAAGAGAGTGGTAAATCGATGCTCTTTCTCTCTCGTTCAATAGTACAATTTGATTTGAATACCACTCTATCTTCAATATTTTTTCTATGATTTTCTAGTGAGACTGTTTCAGGATCAAAAAGCTGTTTGAACCATAGATAACCTAAGTTGAAGTTCACAAGTCAAGCTTTGATAAGTATGACATTTAGGCGGGAATTATTTGTTGTAGGTTTTTAATGAATATTTTTGCTTGATGTTAATTGTAATATTAAAAATAAGCAATGGGAATTTTAAATTTAACCAAATTGTTAGCTGATGTAGCTCCTCAAGCGTTAAAAGAAAATGAACTCAAAACATATTTTGGTAATTATATTAAAACCAAAAAGGAAATGTGTAGATAATAATTATTTTTCAGGAAGGAAAGTAGCAATAGATGCTTCTATGTGTCTATACCAATTTCTAATTGCAGTCCGAGCAGAAGGGGCTCAATTAACATCGTCCGACGGAGAAACAACATCACATCTTTTAGGTAATTACCTTTATACGCATTTTATAATTTAATAAGTAAATTATCAACAAAAATTCAATAAATTGAAGCGAACATGATGTTTTAGGTACATTTCATCGAACTATACGCTTAATCGAAAACGGTTTAAAGCCGGTGTACGTGTTCGATGGGAAACCTCCAGAGATGAAATCCGGAGAACTCAGTAAAAGACAAGAGAAGAGAGTTGAAGCTCAAAAAGCTCTCGATAAGGCTACGGAAACTGGTGATGCTGCCGACGTTGATAAATTCAATAGAAGGTTAGTAAAAGTTACCAAACAACACGCTGTAGAAGTTAAAGAACTTTTAAAAATTATGGGAGTACCTTACATAGATGCTCCTTGCGAAGCCGAGGCTCAATGCGCTGCAATGGTTAAAGCTGGTCTTGTGTACGCCACTGCTACGGAAGATATGGATGCATTGACTTTTGGTTCAAAGGTAATAACTCAAATAACTCCACACTTTTTCAATTTATAGAGTCTTTTGTAGGTTTTATTGAGGCACTTGACTTTTAGTGAAGCAAGGAAAATGCCAATACAAGAAATTCATTTGGATAAGGTTTTAGAAGGCTTGCAGTTGAAGCAAGAAGAAGTTAGTGAAAATTTCATTTTATTTTACTATGTACTGTGTGTTTTTTTTATTTCATATTGTTTCAATGTTTATCTACTTCCTCTATCATCTTTACACTCATTTCTCCTGCTTTTCCTCCTAATTTACTGTCTTTAATCCTTGTTGGTATCATAGTACTTGTAGAATCTGGACTCTATATTTTATGTTGTTTTTAGTACTGAAAACTATTTATTTCAGCCCAATTGGTCATTATCACACTATCCTCAAATGCTTGTAACAATATCATCCTTAAATGTTTGTAAACTTCCCATCTACTTTCCTGAAGAATAACAAACAAAATAAACACAGGAAGCTAAACATTTTTAGCAGTTGATAGGTCCACAATCCTTGTAGGTTTCATAGTACTTTTGTACTGAAACCTTTTTGTTTTAGCCCAATTATTAACAGTACCGTTCTTTAGTGATCCAAGAAGAACAATTGCAAAGCAAATGTTCAACATAAGATGTGAATAGTGTTAGTAGTTGATTGCCTATAATCTTTTTTGGTTTAATAGTACTTGGAGTACTTTACTTCACATACAAATCGATTTTGTACTGAAAACTGTTCATTTTAGCCCAAATATTAATTTTTACACTTCTTCATTGTTAGTTGAAACTATACTGTTTCTCAATGTTGCCAGAAAAATAATTTTTCTATACAAAATGAAAATGGAGTTGTAGTTTATAGAACAAGTTTTTCTTTCAGTTCATCGACTTGTGTATATTATTGGGTTGTGATTACACGGATAGTATCAGAGGTATAGGACCGAAGAGAGCGATTGAATTGATTCAAAAGCACAAAAGCATCGAAAATATTATAAAAAACATCGACAAGGAAAAATATGTTGTACCAGAAAACTGGAATTACGAAGGTGCCAGAGATTTATTTAGGAACCCCGAAGTATCTGAAGTACCAGAAACCGAGGTAAATAAAACTTAACACATCAATTTTTATTGTATAATTATTAATTTTTAGTTGAAATGGAGTGAACCGAACGAAGAAAAACTAATAAAATTCCTTTGCGGCGATAAGAATTTCAGCGAAGATAGGGTGAGAAACGGGTGTAAAAAATTAATGAAAGCCAGAGGGAATTCGACGCAATCGAGATTGGACGGGTTCTTTACTGTCCTTTCCACCACACCGGCGAAGAGGAAAGTTGAAGATAAGAAAAATACACCAAATAAAAGAGGTAAAGCTGGTACGGGAAAAGGAAGAGGCAGAGGAAAATAAATTTAGATATGTTATATAAGTGAGTTTTTGTATAATTTGCTCGTTATATTAGTTTTTTATTTGGTATTGAACATTTTTTACATTTATAAAAAACTATTTTCATTATCCTAATTAATTTTTTTTAAATAAAAATTTTATTTTTTCAAAATTGTTATCAAGATTAATATAACTGCAAGTGTTTCTTTATTTACTTGATTTATCCTATTGAATAATGTTTTATTTATTATTTTTTTGTAAATTTGAAATAATACAAATAAGTAAATACACTGGAAAAAATTATTTATATGATTTATTTTTTTTTACAAAAGGATAAAAGACTTTCGATTAATTGATTTTTTGATACATATAAAAAAAATAATCTTCAAGTGACCAATTTATCAACTAAAAGATGTAGTTGTCTATTATTCGTAATTTCACTTCTTCTCTTCAAGTATTCTTTTGTTTTAACCTGTAAACAGGTAAATACAATTATACAAAATCTATTTTAAAATACGAGTTAATCAATATAAATCCAATCCTGTCTTTTATTTATATCATAAAGAAAAATTATCGAGTGACATGGTATAGATATTCAGCTGTTCCCAAATGTGCTGAAATAAGTACGATTTAACACTTTTGACTTCTACAACTTTAAACTCTTCCCAAATCTGTTAAAATAAGTGCGATTCAACACTTTTGACCTCTACAACTTTTGGCTGTTTCCAAATATGCTGAAATAAGTACGACTTAACACTTTCGACCTCTACAACTTCCGACAATTCCCAAATATATTAAACTAAATTCGATTTAACACCATTCGCGATATTGAAAAACCTTCCGGAAACTTTTCAATATCGAGATAAGCACTAAACTATCCAAAAGTTATACTTTGAGTGAGATTATATCAAATTATATTTTTATATTGTTTTCTATAAGATAATTAACTCTACTTTTGATTAAAAGTCGAATATTTTATCATGGAATAATGCAAAAATATTGAAAAATTCGTAAATATAGCAATCATACAGATAAAAGTCCGTTCCTGTCATATATATACATATATATATATATATATATATATATATATATATATATATATATATATATATATATATATATATATATATATATATATATATATATATATATATATATATATATATATATATATATATTATTAAAAATTGAAAAAAAATGATTATTTCGACTTCAACTTACCATATATTCACTATCAGTGTAACCGCTTCTTGAACATAGTTGCCACAAGTTCAAAGCTAACGTGTTCGTTTGCTTAATATCGAGATCACTTCTTATGGCAATTCGAACGAACAATTCGATAGCGATCTGAACTTGTTTCCTACAATTACCCAGATCTTTCAATAGATTCAATATTTCCCTCACAATAATCGAACACATATTGTTAATTTCGTTTATAAATTTGAGATCGGATCCGTAGAGAGCATCGTTAGATTCAACTGAAATAAATTAGAAAATATATCCGTATAAAAACACGCTAATTTGGCGTTTTCCAAGTCACAGAATCCATTTATCGAAAGCTAAGATATTGGAAATTAGTATTTTCGGTTTTACCCACAATTGGATTGACTTTTTTAACGGGATCTATGGAATAGTTCATACTTGATAATAGAAACATATCGCACTTCATAGAAAAATATATTTTCCCCAAAAGCTGGAGTAAAACTAACCTAATCTAGTATAAATTTAATCTAATCAACCCCAACCTAATCAAGGATAAAATAAACCTAACCTAATTGGAGCTGAAGCAAACATAACCTAATCGAAGTTAAAGTAAATCTACAGTAGGCTAAAGTAAACCTAATCTAATCGAAGCTAAAGTGAAGTAAACTTAACCTAATCAAAGCTAAAGTAAATCAAACAGTCTAAAGTAAACCTTACTTAATCGAAGCTAAGTAAACTCAACATATTCTAAGCTAAAGTAAACTAAACCTTACCTTCTCGAAGCTAAAGTAAATCTAATTTAACTTAAGTTAAAGTAGAAATAAACTAATCGAAGCTGAGTAAACTCAACCTAATCGAAGCTTAGGTGAACTAAACTTAACTTAATCGAAGCTAAAGTAAATCTAACCTAGGCTAAAGTAAACCCAACCCAATTGAGGCTAAAGTAAATCTAACCTAAACTTAACCTAATCAAAGCTGAAGGAAATCTAACCTAACCTATGTTAAAGTAGACCTGAAACTAATCGATCTAAATTTAATCGATAAAATAAACCTAACCTAAAGACAGTTCTGATTTTGAATACAAACACAAGTTGAATAAAAAAAAATGTGATCAAAAATTATTTATGACCTTTTTCTTTCCCCTCTTCTAAAATTATGTCCCCCAATATACAACGTTTCGTTCTGTTTCTAAATCCAGTTTTCAAAAAACCGAACTGGAAGTCGCACAATCCGAATATTGGTAAAACCGGAAGTACTACATCTGGAACCTTGATAAATGGATTCGACGACATCGAAAACGCTAAACTAACGTGTTCCATAATTAAAATCGAAATGATTTACAAAAAATGATGGTACTAACCCTTATCGGCGTGGTATGGATATTCTTCTTGAGCGAATACCGATAAGAGGTCTAAAACGTTGATATACAATAAACCCAAATTGCACGCTTGTTTATCCCAATCTAATTGTCTTATCACATTTAATAACGATCTCGTTAAACCTAACACTCCTCTATCGGGGTTATCCGGTACTACGAGTAGAACCGATAAAAATTTTTTTATATAAGCTACAATAAACGATTCCGGTTTCGAAGAGGAGTCTTCCAAGTCGGGTATTATTGACAACGCAGCCTTTAAACACGCGTCAGCTAAAACAGACATTCAAATATGAATTTCCACAATACGAAAATGTATGGGAACAGTTGACGGCAACCATGTTTTGAAGTTCCAACTGTCAAATCGGCTGTCTTTTATTCACTACGTTTTGATGAATCACCGTGGACGTTCAACAACACGTGTATAAGGTAAAATTGTTTTATCAAAATGGATGTTGTGTTTTGGAAAGGTTCCGCGAGAGTGGTCCATTTTGTAGTCGCTATAATCGTCTTACTGATACGCTAAATTTGCAAACAAAATCATCACTATCAGTGAGAACGTGCAGTATAATACGAGATAGATGAACTCGACCTTTCCTAGACCAAAATATGGCGATTTTTTCATCGTGACTTTGACTTGACTTGACACCCGTGAATCTCCAAGTCTACGTTGAGCGTGACAAAAAATGGGGGTCCACAATCGTAAGGGGGGGGTCCATGATAATTTATTTGGTTTGGATAGTGAGGAACTAAAATGTAGGCTATCAATATACAACGCGTCGAGACTTGCCGTTGCCTATCAAGCAATCAATTTCAACATTTTATTTTCGAAAACGGTTAATTCGTCGTTGAAACTCATCCACAACTCAAGTTTCCATAAATAGATTACTATCAATTGGTAATTGGTAGTAATGTAGCTGTAGGGGGTCCACCGGATTCAGCAAAATGTTGTAAGTTGTCTATGACGCAGAAAAGTTTGGGAACCAATGGTCTACATTCATGGAACATCCACTGTAGATAAACGATCATAGACAACGACGTGTGTTCGCTAGTGTAGTTCGAAACCTGATCTAGTTAACATCTAAATCAGTGAGACCCATTTCTGGAACGAATTTGTCGAATTTTCGAAGGTATCAATTCATGATCTCTTTTAATGGCAGATGAACACACTATTTACTGATAACACAACACTCACAATTACACTGTCTTCCATTCGTTTCAATAATCAAGTTATCGTCTTCAGAGACTTGGGTATCGAAACGCGCTTCGGACAGTGTAATTGTGAGTGTTAGTATATATAGTGTGTTCAATTTGAACGGTTCTATAGCCAATATAATCCATGTCATAGGTCATATTCCACCTAATTTTTAAGACAATATAAAAATTTGAATACAAACACTTTGTTTTATACAAATATACAGCCGTAACTTATTATCGAAGAATTTGTTGAACGCCCTGTATAAATAAAACTATACGAGAGCCAGTATCTACGTTAACCTTGATTTTTTTAAAGAAATTTGTAAAATTTCTGCTCATATTTGTCGAATTTAATACAAATATTTTCAAATGATTCACCCTATATCAAATACTATTGAAATTCTACTATAACTCCAAAAGAAAAATGTTTTTAATGAAATAATTTAAAATATTTTTAATTACACGTCGTACATTGTTTGACGAAATGTAACCAATAGCTTTCACGAAACATAATGAGTCATTATGTTAAGGTTCGGAGAAAAACTTAAATTTATGCAAAATAAGAATTTTATCATCGAATAATAGAAATAAATTGTTTATATTTTATAATAAATTAGTTACTTTACCTTGTCCTAAACATTGATTGAATATAGCAACCTGTGCCGAAACTAAATACAATTCTAACCTAACTTTTGTCGATAATATCGATGGAATTGTTATGAAACAATAAGCGGCGCAGGCTCTTACAAAATCACCAGTTTTTCTAGTGTGCATTCCTTTCACTATCTGTCTGGTATTAACAGACAGCGTATTGACTTGCTGAAATGATTAAATAAAATTCATTTTCTTTTCGTTTAATACCAGTAAATTTTATTCATTCAACTCGAACATTCATACAAGAAATAATTCAAAATCGATATCGAGCTTAATAACGAATTTGTTCAGGGTTTTTACTTATTATAATTATTTGTTAAATTAAAATTAAATAAACAAGCAAAAACATAATAAAAATGTAAGATTCAAATTCAATGATAAATCGATTCTATATTTCCCTCGATCACGAAACTGTCAAATTTTCAACAACTGATCACGTGATAACGCGTTGTTGCTTTGAGGAACTGAAATATATGTGAATTTATCAAAAGTGATTTCTTAAAAATTTAAGGTTCATTTAAAAAATCGTGTTTTCCAATATTTAATTCTTATTGAATTAACTATTCTTTGCTGACTCATTGATTAAAACAAAGGCAATATATTTTCAATAACAGAATTATCTTTTTCGAGATTAATTAAATACATACTTCATTTTACTATATCTTTTGGTAAATATTAATTAATTTATTGGATGGTTTATCATTTTCGTCAGTAAATTGTTTAATGAAAAAATATTAACGTTAATAAATTAACAGGGACTGACTTTCTCAATTATATCTAAACTTAAAATTTCGTATTTATAACAAACTGTCAACGTCAAATGTACTGGAATTGCGTTCACATAATTACGCCACGAGTGTAAAAATTGTACAAAAACAGCGTTCATGAAACCTCACTATAAAATATACACCACAGCGTCATAAACGAGCCTGGGGATTTGCTTAGAGTGCACTTTATATTTCTCACATTACTCTGGCATGCGCAATAATATAGTCAGGTTGTTTTATAAAGGTTTGATATCATTATGGAGATTGTGGAAAGGATGTTTGTTTATATTTAATAAATAACATGAAAAAAATAGCCTAGACCAGACACGAAGATGCATTAAACAACTAAACCTTATACATTAAACCAAAAATATAAGTATATATAATAAGGAATTGCATGAGTATAAGTTCCCTGTATACTGTTGCCAGATTTTGAAAAATTTATTGTATGTTTTTCAGTTTCAAGAAGATATTCGTTTGAATACGAAACAATCGAATTCGAATCGAACTGTCAAAATCGTATATAAATAATTTCACATCATAGCACGAATATAAGGTCATGCTTAGACAACGTTGCCAGATTGTGAAATTAATTATGAAGATTTAGGAATATTTGATCGGAAACTAACACGTTATGGATGACGTATTAATGTCAAAATTATTAGTACTTCATAAAAGTCTTAAAAAAATTGAATTTGAATTAAACTGTCTACGTCAAATGTAAATAATTTGACATATTGATACGAACATAATGTCACGTTTAAAAAACGTTGACAGATTGTGAAAAAAATAGGAAAATTTTGGAAATTGATGTACTTTGATATTTAATATCCAAAAATTATCTGTTTGAGAACTAAAACGTCATTAATGACGTATTAATATCAAAATTACTAGTACTTTTTTAAATTTCCACATAAAAATCGTATTTAATAAAATGTCAACGTCAAATGTAAATAACTACATCATGGAACGAGTATGAAGTCATATTTGATCGATGTTGCCAGACTTCAAAAAAATTAGGAATAAATTCCAACTATACATCACAAAGCTCAAATTCGATCGCGTTTAATCAACGTTGCCAAACTTTGAAAAAATTATAGAAATGTGTATATGTTGATGTATAAAACTAAAACGTCATTAATGACGTATTAATGTGAAAGTTAAGTATACTGTTTAAATTTAAATTCATATTTGATCGACGTTGCCAGACTTTCAATTATGCAGATCGAAGAAAGTATAATGTTGACATATAATATCATGAAAATATTATTTTCGTAACGAATACGTCATTTCCCATATATCAACAAATATTTATCGGCTTATAATATAATAAAAATAATTATTTTAACGTCACTACCGGTTCTTTACGATAATTATATAAATATTTGTAATCTATCCGTAAAACGAATTATATTTTTATTTGAACCGTTTACCGCTACGCCGGTCCTGTGCCACTGACAGAGAATATATAAACACGACGATTAGTTCGCCCTCGGAATAATCCGGGGAATCCCAGACAAGAAAAATGATTGTCGATATACCCGTGCCAGTATTTAGAATCGGCAGTATAATCGTGATATTCGTACAATTAACTGTATCGTATACGATGTCGAGTGAAAGTTACAATTATACCGAAGAAAGAAATAAAATTTTACAAGAAGAAAGAATGAAATTCATAGGAAACGATTTAATTCTAACAGACAACGAAATGAAAGCGAACGAGATCATTTTAAAAGTGAAAAAAACCGAGTTAAACGAAGGTTACGATAACGAATCGACTTTTTTGGCTTCCCAACATTTTTTTAAAGCAAAAAATAAAATAGAACGATCCGAAATGTTTAACATAATAAAAAAAATACCGAAAGGCGGTTCGTTGCATACTCATTATCTATCCGGAGTATCGGCAGATTTTATTATCAACAATATTACACACAGAAAAAATATTTATGGATGCGATTTGAACGGTGTTTTTAAATTACGTTTTTTCGAAGACGCTACAAATGATACGACTTGCAATTGGAAAAAACTGGAAGATTATAGGAAAGAAAATTCTAATTTCGACGATTGGTTACGGAAGCAATTGATATTAGATGTGGAAAATCCGTACAAAGAGTATCCAACGGCGGATTCGGTATGGGCGAAATTTAAAAAAATTTTTAGCACGCAATACGACATGGTATGTTATAAACCTGTTTTCGAACTATTCATTTATCAACTTCTAAATGAACTTTATTCAGATAACGTCATCTACACGGAATTACGAGGTACTTTCATGCCTTTATACGAATTGAATGGTAAAATTTACAACAGTAAGGAATTTATGAAAATTTTCATAAACACAGTGGAAAGGTTTAAAAAAAATTTTCCCGATTTCGTGGGAGTTCGGTATATACATTCGGTTTATCGAGGTCTGACGATCGAAAATTTGACATTACAACTCGACGAACTTACGGAATTGAAAAAATTGTTTCCGAATTTCGTGGCCGGTTTCGATTTGATAGGTCGAGAAGAGGAAGGTCACTGTCTATTTGAAATCCATCAACTTTTATCGAAATACAGCGAAAATTTGAAGTTTTATTTTCACGCCGGAGAAACTAACTGGTTCGGGCATACCGATCTAAATATAATCGACGCTGTACTTTTGAACAGTTCCCGAATCGGTCACGGTTTCGGTTTGAACAAACATCCTGTAGTGACGCGGTTGGCTAAAGATAAAAACATTTGCGTGGAATTGTGTCCGATTTCTAATCAAGTTTTGATGTTGATATCGGATCCCAGGAATCATCCGATGATCGGTTTGATGGCGGAAGGGTTTCCCGTGGTAATATGTAACGACGACCCTTCGGCATGGGAAACCATAGGTTTGAGTTACGATTGGTACGTCGCGTTTATGGCGATGACTTCCGAAAACGATGGGATACGAGTATTGAAGCAGTTCGCTTTAAATTCTATTTTGTACAGCGCCATGGAAGATGAAGAAAAGGAAGTTGCTGTTCGGATATGGGAGAAAAGTTGGCAGGAATTTATTGATTATATAATTTTACACCATAAATAAATTTCATGTACGTAAAATATTACAATTAAATGGTTAATGTCAATTTGCTGTGTATATTTATAATCCGGGCGCTGTAACGAAAATTTTATTGGAAATTTACTAATAATTTTTGGCACACGCGTACTTTAAGAAAAAAATTGTTCTGTGCTTGGAAAATGGGGAAAACCACCGGAAAAACTCTAAAAATTTGTATTTCGTCAATAACGTGGAACTGATTAAAAATTTCGATACAATGTATAGAAATAAGTTTGGAGAAAGGTATCTAAATGTTTTTTCAAAAAATTTTGAAGATACTTTCCAGTTAATTTGTTACCCGAAGTTTTTGATAATTTAAAAATAAAGAAATTAAATAAAATCGTCGCTGAATCGAATTATTTATTAATTGTTTGATATTTATTATTATTTATTTGTAATTTCGTTATTTTTAATGGTATTTACTTAAACACACAAAATTTTGGAGATACTTTCCAGTAAGTTGTGACCGCAGTCTTAAGTTATTGTGTGTGGATTTGTTCAAAACACTGTAATTACTAATATTTTCCTCAACATATAAGATACTAAACGGGACGTGGCAACGTGGGTTCTGTTAAGCCGAGTTTCAGCGTTGGATTCCCAATTTTCGAGTTTTTCCTCAAATTCGGGGGTATAAAAGTGAGATGGGATGTTTTTATGTGTGTTTTTAGTAGTATATCGATAAAAATGTTACGAAATACGATCCTCAGAATGATGGATCATGTACAATATTTCAACCAATAGCAAAAATATCGAAATTATTTAATTTCAATATGTACAATTTTATAAAATCAGAATCCGAAGAAAATAATTCGTTTCGATAATTCATTTCCTCAACATATAAGATTATAAACAGGACGTGGCAACGTGGGTTCTATTACGCAGAGTTTTCCCCCAAATTCAGAGGGGAAAATGTGGGATGGATTGTTTTTGGGAGTAATGGGTCAATATGTACAATTTTATAAAATCAGAATTTGAAGAAAATAATTTGTTACCCAAAGTTTTCGATAATTTAAAATTAAAGAAATTAAAAAAAATGACGTCGCCTATTTAAATTATTTATTGATTGTTTGAAATTTATTATTTGTTTAATGATATTTCATTATTTTTTATGGTATTTACTTGAACATATTTATTTTGTAATTAATCAAAAACAAAAACTTGATAAAAGCACAACACAAAGAAAAAAAGTGATGAAGAATCGACTCAATAAAAGGTAAGAGATAAACGATTTAATTAATTATTTTCACGTGCTAACCTCCCTAAAATTTAAAATTAACTAATTTTCACAACACATAATATAACATGTGTTAAAAAAATACATATAATAGCAGACTCAAAATCTTCTAATGATTCTAATTATACTGTAAATCGTCAAAACCATAATTAAATTGCATCGATTCATTCAAAATATTCAAAATATTTTTTATATAAATTTAAAAGTTACATATATCAGAATCGATTTACAAAATATAAAAAGCAAATAACAAAATAAAGATAGAAACAAATCAAAATAAAAAGAAACAAAATAAACAAACCGAACAGAATGCAAATAAAAAAGAGAAAAGAAGATAAACGAAGAGAGTGAATCAAAATAAAGAAAGAAAAAAGAATGAAATAAACGAAGAAAAAAGAATGAAATAAGTAAAGAAATAAGAATCGAAATAAAGAAAGACAAAAATTCAAATAAACAAAAAGAAAGAAATGCAAATGAAAATGATTTAAAATAAACAAAGTGAAAGAATCAAAATAAACGAAGAGAATTATTCAAAATAAACAAAGTGAAAAGAATCAAAATAAACAAAGAAAATGAATCAAACTAAAGAGAGAAAAAAGTATGAAATAAAAAAGAGAAAAGAATTAAAATAAACAAAGACAAAAACCAAAATAAGCAAAGAGAAAGGAATGCAAATTAAAAAGAGAAAAGAATCAATTTTAAAAAATCAGAATCCAAAGAAAATAATTTGTTACCCCAAGTTTTTGATAATTTAAAAATAAAGAAATTAAATAAAATCGTCGCTGAATCGAATTATTTATTGATTGTTTGATATTTATTATTTATTTGATGATATTTCGTTATTTTTAATGGTATTTACTTAAACAAACAAAACTTAATAAAATTTTTAGTGGTTTTTGTATTGTGGTTTTAGGAAGATAAATCTTTTAAAGTTGAGAACACTGCTTTAGAGATATAATTTAATAGCATATTAAAAAATAGTGAAATACATTCCATTCTCCAATAATCAAATGTCAAAATTAATGAACAATAATATTTTTAAGCCAATCATTAAATACTGAGACAGCAATAAAAAATTTTCAAAAAAAGGTTAAAACAAATTCCACAAGTTGTAAGTTCGAAATACGGTCAGTTATTTGGGGGGTGAAAAAAAAACTCACCTGTACGAGTTCGACCAAAATTGTATCGATATTGGAAAACGCCGCTCTCGCTTCGACGAAAAAATTCAATTGTTTTTCAAAGTCCCTTCCGTAATTAACTTTTCTCAAAATGTTACAAACAATTTCCCCTATTTGTTTATACTCGTCTTCGGGTGTAAGGGCGTTGACCGAATCGTGTAGAATACCGCACAAAAACATCAGAGCGTTCGTTATCACTGGATCGTTGGTTTTGTATTGACCGTTACATGTGGTTAAAATATTTTTACATACTTCCACTCTAACACATTCTTCTTGAAAAAGATCGACTATCGGTAAAAAATTATCCTACAATAAGCGGGATTTTGATACATTTTATACGTGAAAATAATGCACGTCTTGCAACCTAACCTAAATCATTTTAATATAAACACATCTTAACAACGTTGCCAAACTTAAAAAATAGTTTATACAACGAGAAAATTAAAAAAGTTACGTTGAATATTAAATATACTTTCTAAATCTTCTTTTTAGGTCTATTTTGATTTAAATATAGTTTTTTTTAATAATTTTCGAAATATAAATAAAAATTTAACGTTTCGAATTCATATAAATATATTTTTAAAGACTAAAAAAAGTCGAAATAAGGGATTTAAAATCTAGAACATTTAGAAGCATTATATATATCAAAAGGTCTAAAAAATAAGAAATTTAAATATAGTTTAAATATTTTGTAGATAATATTGAAGAAAATGGTCAAAAATATTAAAAATTATTTTGTTAAAACCATAAATTTCGATATAATGTGTACTCACCATTATGAGTAGCATTTCAAAGTCTTGAAATTGGGCCACAATTTTCGATATAATAATTTTCAATTCGTTATAGTGTTTTTCGAAATTTCTGTTCGGTGTTAAATGTTCAATTATGTCTCCCAATACGTAATTCAATTCTCTACTCTGAAATACCAACGAAAAATATATTAAGACACTAATTTAAGAGACATAATTGTAATTTTGGGTTATTTTTATCAAAAATGGTGTTTTTATACAAAAAAAATACTGTCTTTTCATTGATTTGTTTTATTTTTGAGAAATGTTTGAAATTATTTTCGAAAAAATTCAACAGCTGATTATTAATCTCGTAACATCATAATCCTCAGTGTTGCCGGATTTTTTTTAGAGAAGCAAATCAAAATAAATGAAGAAAAAAATCAAAATTAAGAAAGAAAAAAATTTAAAGAAGCGAAATAAACAATAAGGAAAGAATCGAAATAAGCAAAAAAAATAATCGAAATAAACAAACAGAGAATCAAAATAACAAAGTGAAAAAAATCAAAATAAAGAAAAACTGCAATCAAAATAAATAAAAAGAAAAGAATGCAAATGAAAAAAGAGAAAAGAATCAAAATGAAAAGAGAAAAAGAATTGAAATAAAGAGAAAGAATGCAAATAAAAAAAAATGATCAAAATAAACAAAGTGAAAAGAATCAAACTAAAGAAAAACAAAAATCAAAATAAACAAAAAGATAAGAATGGAAATGAAAAAAGAATCAAAATAACAAAGAGAAAATAATGCAAATAAAAAAGAGAAAACAATAAAAATAAAACAAATTAAAAAGAATGAAAATAAAACACAGTAAAAAAAAATCGAAACACAACCTCAAAAATCCTCATTCAACCAACATTACACTAAAAAAAAATACTTACCGTAAAACATTGTACGACAAACGGTACCCAGGCCTCCACGCAAGCTACATACTCATTCGGTTCGGTAAACGAACCGATATACCCCCAAACAATATTCAAAATATCCTTCCTCTGTTCGATCGGAGGAGGAGAAATCGTAACGCACAATCCCAACGTTCTCAATAATATATACAGGGGTACACCACCATCTGAACATTCATTTATTATCCCCAAAAATTCCAAAGTTCTTTCCGATACGTAAACCGGTTTAAACCCCGACATAATCGTATTCAAAATAAGAGAACTGAAAATATAATAAATTAATACGGGGTCAGATCGGGGTTAATCATTACCGATTCACCTGTTTTTTTGTTTTCTGCATACGGCTAGTAAGTTAGGTAAGTAAGTTTCGTTTACAACGCAATTAATTGTTTCCAATATAAAATCCAAAGCTGGGGTGTATAAAGTCATGTAACTGGAAATTGGCATGTTCTGTTTATCTAATTCCCTTTTGACGCTGCGGCTGAAAAGCTAAAGGGTACGGTGAAAATTGATCTTTAAACGAACATCTATGGGAACGTACATGTTGATAGGTATCTAGAAATCCAGTGAAGTTTCCCAATAAGAAACCGAAATCGGATTTTTCGTTGGAAATCGTTATACCAACTTTACACAGGTAACATCTAACGTAAACCGCCACTAGGGGGTTACCTATTCCGTTTATCATGTTGGTCATTCTGTTGAGACTTTCGGCACATTCGCTGAAATAATTGAGGGGGTTGATACGATTTTATGTCGAAGGGAAGTACTTACTGGGTGGATATGAAACGGTAGGAGTTCAGCAGTGCTATTTCGATATATAACCTTGGGACTAGTTCCCTTATCGAGGCAATTTTGTAAAACCAATTGAGGCAGGTTTCTTTGGCGGTATCGGGAACCATATCTGGTGTAAAATCGTCCGGTAGAGATGTGGGAGTAATAGAACCAGGCCTACAATGAAAGTTAATATTATAAATTGTACTTAACATTTATATATTTGATTATTTAGTTTAATTTCTATAATATTGAGTGGTGGATACATAAAAATGGAAGTAATTTAGGGGTTAAATGAATAGAATAAACTCGAAAATGGTAAATCGACATAAATTTTTGAATTAATAATAATAATAATAATCTTTATTAATAGCACTTGGCTAGAACATATACATATACAAAATTCCATATTCACACAGAAAGAAGATAAATAAATCAAATACAGTACTTCCAGATAAATAGCTACCACTTATATAACAATATTCTCTCTTATAAATGTTTTGCACAAATTCTTGAACTGCGACAAACTACCCGAATGCCTGACGCTTTCAGGCAGTTTATTGTATTGCTTTAAACCTTTGTAAAATAAGCTATTCTGGCTGAAATTAGTAGATACCCTATTTATATAAAAATTATTTTGTGACCGTGTATCATATTTATGTATATCTCTTACAAATTTAGTCAATTTCCTATATATTTACACTGAGAAAACTGATTACAATCATTATTATGTCATAATTTTGACAATACCAATTGAAAATCACTTAAAACAGAAGAAAAATTAAGATTAACCAAAATGGAAGAAACTAGTGAATGTAAAATCGACTAAAAATCCAAATTGAGTCAATTACCTACATATATACACTGAAAAAACTGATTATTATTCATTTTTCTGTCATAATTTTGATAATAATTATTGAAAGCTACTTATAACAGAAGAAAAACTAAAATTAACCAAAATGGAAGAAACTGGTGAATGAAAAATTATTTGAAAACCAAATTGAATCAATTGCCTAAATATTTACACTGAAAAACTGATTATTATTAAGTTTTCTCTCATAATTTTGACAATACCGATTGAAAACCACTTAAAACAGATGAAAAACTAAGATGAACTAAAATGGAAGAAAGTGGTAACTAATAAATCAATTGACAATTCGAATTGAATCCATTGTCTACATATTTACACTGAAAAAACATTTTTATTTCATATTTTTGACAATACCGAAAAGAAGCCATTTAAAAATGGAAGAAATCAGGTGATTAATTAAAGTAGGAAAAAATAGTGATGGGTATAATAAAAAACTATTCATACTTGTCCGGTTCCTACATTTGTACACTGAGAAAAGTTATTATTAATTTTTCTATAATTATTTTAATACCAGGAAGATACTTAAGAATAAAAGAAATATGAAGATTAAGCAAAATATATGGGAACTGATAAATGACGATTCATCAGAAATTTTCGTTTTGCACAAAATTATGGAAAATTAACACAACATATCACAAGAATAGTCCCCATTAATTTACACTGAGAAATATACATAAATTTCATCAACTTAAATGTATTTGATATTGAAATGCTAAATATTGAGAAATAAAAGATTAATTTGAACAAATGGATGAAAACAATTAAAAATAGAAGGTCTAAAATGATCATTCAACATATCCAAAATGCTACCTGGAAGAAAAATCTCGGAGCAAACTACAGGAATTTAATAAATAAAACAAAAGTACTCACTTAACATAAGTAGATTTCGTTCTTAACCTGTCAAAAACGAGTTTCCCAAACGTATCCAAGATATCTGTGATAAGAACAAATTTACTGGGATAAAAATGCAGAACTTCCGTATCTCCCAGTAATTTCGCGCACTGAATCGCTATTTTGAGAGCTTTAACTCTCTGTTCAGTATTCCAAGCCATCACCAATTCTTTGTTCAGCTGATCTATTTTTGAAATATACTCTGCTTGAGAAAGATCCAGTTTTTGTTGTGACCCTTCTTCGAATGAGTCCAATTGTTTCAATCTATACTGAACTTTATCGACGACTGTACTTTGAGCTTTAACTGTTACTGAAAATACATTAAATCAATTTTTATCTTATAATTCGCGTGGTTATGCTTGTACCTTTGTCCCCTTCGGACAAAAAACTGGTAATTATGGATAATTTCTCCGAAGTTGTGTATTTATTCAATATAAAAGTTCTCCTCGAATGCCAGGGTTCTATTTGATGGAACAAATTATTTTCAGAGTCTTTGCTTTTGTTTTTTGGTAACGAAAGTTCATAATTAGCCTGAAAAGTGAATTTCCATGCAAAGATAAGGATATTTTACCAAAACGAACGAAAGTTCATAATTAGCCTGAAAAGTGTATTTCCATGCAAAGATAAGGATATTTTACCAAAATTAGATATAAGAGCCATCCAGATAATAAAACACTTTTGAACAAATCTAGAATTGCCATCTTAGCTTCAAAATATTGTAATCCTCGTCCACACTCCGTCAATTTAATAAAATTTTTATTTCTACTAACCTCTGCAACCATTTTTGATAAAGGATCCATTTCTTGGAGAGCAAATTCGGACAAAGGATCAAGTTGTTTCAGTGCTAAGGTCAAAGGTTCCAATAGGGATATAGGGTTATTACTAAATGGAGTTCCATCATTTCCAGATATTGGTACTAAAATTCTTCTAGCTAATCTTTCTGTAACCTTAAAAAATCATATTTAACACCATTACTGAGGTCTGTTAGCGAACCAACCAGCCTTTTTTCAAAAAATAATAACGGCAAATTCTGGGAGTTTCTCTGCAAAAAACGCCTGTTTTTGAGCTTGTCAGAATTTATTTTTTCATAAGTTGGCACGCTAACTTGACAGACCTCCATTACTGTTAATAGAATCAACACTTACTATAGATTTCAATGGATGTTCATTAACTGGAATAAGGGGTGACCTAATCGCAATGTTATGGCAGGGTATTGATGTTTTCCTAAAAATTTAAATCACTTTTGTTGTCAATAAATTTTTCGGAAACTATTATAATGTTAAATCCATCTAAATTTTAAACTAGATAAAATAAACAGATAATATGCATATAATACGATTATATTCACCCTAGAAAAAGTAAATTTAATCAACTGAAATTTTATTGTTTTCAACTTTAAATGATCCCAAATCCAAAAAAAATAATTTGTTGGTATTCAAGTTTGGTTAATTGTGTATTGGTTAACTTATAACTGTTACATAATAATTATTAAAAACGTAAAAACTATTATACAACTAAATAAAGGTGTATAAATCCAACAAAGCGTAAAAATTCAACTATAAAAACATTAACATACCAGATCAAGGCAATGACACTAAAAGGCGGTTATAGACCGAGTCTGTTTAAAATTTTAATAGAAAGCAAAATACATCGTTGATAAAACTCTATATAATCTACAGTTTACGAAAAGCTAAGAAATACATACCATTCAACGATGTTTTCAGTCATTATTATTTGGTTAGCTCTCGGCAACGATCGAAAGTTATAGTATTCAAATTATTTGTATTCAGAAAATAGAATTAAACATATCAGAGGTAAATCACTATATTATTATTCACAATTACACACATATTTATGAACGAATTTATATAAACAACTATCTAATCTAACCTATATCTTTAAAATTTGTAATCAGATGATTGTTATTAATTATCAAAATCTCTTGACGTATGTTTATGGTGAGCAACAAGAGTGGTTTCCAGTATGTACCATTGAACTACATGTTCTGAACTGTTAATAAAAATTTAAAACTGAGCTAAATTGAACAGATCCGCGAGCAAAGTCATTTGATGCCAAATTGAACTTTCAGTCTTGTTATAAGTACATTTTTTCGTGGATCAATTAAATCAATTTAAAATTCCTGTAAAACGCTTGTTCGATTACGAGCCCATTCAGGATGTTGACTTATCGCGAACGGAATCGACGTGATCAGCGAACGCATGCGATCGGAATCAGTCCGCGAACAAAACTAAAATATGTCTTGGTTAATTCATTTTTCATTGTATTTTAAATTTTAAATAACTATTATTTGATTAAGTTTTTATCTACAAATATGTACTTTTAAACTATACATGAACTTTTCAAATAAATATTACCGAGGAAATACTGATTTCGTGGAGATATTTTAAGGTAATTAATTACAAATTTTATGTTTTAAAGTAATAAATGATATATCGTTATAATACTCATCTGTAATTAAATATCGAACTACCAAATTAATAAAAAAAATTTAATAGATTTCAAAGTTTTTAATTAAGTTTTTAATTGTCATTTATGACGATGTTGTAAAAGTTCATAATCTTATTTCAATTAGATGTACATCACTATTTTGGTATTGAAACTAGGCCTTATTTTGAATCAAATTAACCAACGAAATTGACAGTGTTTACTACTTATGTCGACTATTTATGTAAAAAATAGAGGTATTGTCAATTTCTCAAAAAGTGCAATAATTTCGACTTTTAAGCAACGGAACAAAAACATATAAACTAATGTTACTACATATTAACTATTTTTCAACTGAAAAGTGTCCCGAAACTAATTTTTTTGAGACTATGAGATTTGTTAAGAAAGCTTTCAAAGTACATATGTACTTCAAATATAAATTATATCCAATTAAATTTTTGAAATTCATTCACACTCACCCTTGTATAAGGAATTTTTGACTGATAAAATCTAGGTTCAAGCAAATCCTGGATATAACGAAACACGCCTGTTGGGTAGATAAACTATCAGCAGGGATAAAATGAAGGGCTATGCCGGGCACGACAGGTCTATGTGCTCAACTTCCCCTTGGCCGCCCACAATGCTATGCTATGCATTCAATGCAATTAGCTATCCTAAGCATCTGCACAAATCTTAAGTCAAGAAGGTACCACTCAAGGTGATCCCTTTGGAATGCTTATGTGTACTGCCCATAATTTGAAGTCTGTATGCGCGAAACAGGCCCCCGATGGGGTTATTTTTCTGATCTAGAGAAGAGTTCTTTGGTGGTCAAACCAGACTTAGAAGAAGAAGCAGAAGC